>NC_073231.2:157937500-158237500 GCF_029281585.2 Gorilla gorilla gorilla | reverse complement strand
TCTGTATAAACACGGAAATATGTACACCGCTACCTGTATAAACATGGAAGTATCAGCACCACTATCGGTATGAACATGGCAATATCTTCACGGCTATCTGTATGAACATGGAAATATCTACACCGCTACCTGTATGAACATGGAAATATCTTCACCACCATCTGTATGAACATGGATATATCTACACAGCCATCTGGATGAACATGGAAATATCTACACCACTATCTGTATGAACATGGAAATATCTACACCGCTACCTGTATGAACATGGAAATATCTACACAGCCATCTGGATGAACACGGAAATATCTACACCGCTATCTGTATGAACATGGAAATACATACACCGCTATCTGTATGAACATGGAAATATCTACACTGCTATCTGTATGAACAAGGAAATATCTTCACTGCCATCTGTATGAACATGGATATATCTACACAGCCATCTGGATGAACATGGAAATATCTGCACCACTATCTGTATGAACATGGAAATATCTACAACGCTATCTGTATGAACATGGATATATCTACACAGGCATCTGGATGAACATGGAAATATCTACACCACTATCTGTGTAAACATGCATACAACTTCACCGCTATCTGTATAAACATGGAAATATCTACACCGCTATCTTTATGAACATGGAAATATCTACACCGATAACTGTTTGAACAGGGAAATATATACACCGCTATCTGCATGAAAATGGAAATATCTACACAGCTATCTGCATATACATGGAAATATCTACACAGCTATCTCTTTACACATGGAAATAACTACACCGCTATCTGTATGAACATGGAAATATCTACACCGCCATCTGTATGAACTTGGAAATATCTGCACCGCCATCTGTATGAACATATAAATATCTACACCGCCATCTGTATTAAGATGGAGATATCTGCACCGCTATCTGTATAAACATGGAAATATCTACACCATTATCTGTATAAACACGGAAATATCTAAACCGCTATGTGTATAAACATGGAAATATCTACACCGCTATCTGTATGAACATGGAAATATCTACACCGCTACCTGTATAAACATGGAAATATCAGCACCGCTATCGGTATGAACATGGAAATATCTACACCGCCATCTGTAAGAACATGGAAATATCTTCACCGCCATTTGTATGAACATAGATATATCTACACAGCCGTCTGTATGATCATGGAAATATCTACTCCGCTATCTGTATGAACATGGAAATATCTACACCGCTATCTGTATGAACATGGAAGTATCTTCACCGCCATATGCATGAACATGGATATGTCTACACAGCCATCTGGATGAACATGGAAATATCTACACCGCTATCTGTATGAACATGGAAGTATCTACACTGCTATCTATGTAAACATGCATACATCTTCACCGCTATCTGTATAAACATGTAAATATCTACACCGCTGTCTGTACGAACATGGAAATATCTACACCGCCATCTCTATAAACATGGAAATATCTACACCGCCATCTGTATAAACATGGAAATATCTACACTGCCATCTGTATAAACATGGAAATATCTACACGGCCATCTGTATAAAGATGGAAATATCTACACCACTTTCTGTATGAACATGGAAATATCTTCACTGCTATCTGTATAAACATGGAAGTATCTACAGCGCTATCTTCTTAAAAGTGGAAATACCTCCACCGCTATCTGCATATACTTGGAAATATCTGCACCACTATCTGTGTAAACATGGAAATATCTACACAGCCAACAGTAGGAACATGTAAATATCTACACCGTTATCTGAATACACACGGAAATATGTACACCGCTATCCGTAAAAACGTGGAAATATGTACACCGCTATCTGTGTAAACACGGAAATATCTACATCGCTATCTCTTAAAACTTGGATATATCTACGCCGTTATGTGTATAAACATGGAAATAACCTCACCGCCATCTCTATGAACATGGAAATATCTACACTGCCAACTATATAAACATGGAAATATCTACACTGTCATCTGTATGAACGTGGAAATATCTGCACCGCCAACTCTATAAACATGGAAATATCTACACCGCTATCTGTATAAACATGGAAATATCTACGCTGCTATCTGTGTAAACATGGAAATATCTACACCGCTATCTGTGTAAACATGGAAATACCTACACCGCTATCTCTATGAACATGGAAATATCTACACCTCTATCTGTGTAAACATGGAAATATCTACACCGCTATCTGTATGAACATGGAAATATCTACACCGATATCTCTATAAACATGGAGATATCTACACCGCTAACTGTATAAGGATGGAAATATCCACACCGCTATCTGTGTAAACATGGAAATATCTAAAACGCAATCTGTGTAAACATGGAAATATCTACACCACTATCTCTATAAACATGGAAATATCTACAAAGCCATCTGTATGAACATGGAAATATCTACACCGCTATCTGTATAAACATGGAAATATCTACACCAATATCTCTGTAAACATGGAAATATCTACACCGCTATCTGTACAAACATGGAAATATCTACACCGCCATCTCTATAAACATGGAAATATCTACAACACCATCTCTATAAACATGGAAATATCTACAACGCCATCTCTATAAACATGGAAATATCTACACCGCCATCTGTATAAACATGGAAATATGTACACCGCCATCTCTATAAATATGGAAATATCTACACCGCCATCTGTATGAACATGGAAATATCTACACCGACATGTGTATAAAGTTGGAAATATCTCCACCGCCATCTGTATCAACATGGAACTATCTACACCGCTATCTGTGTAAACATGGAAATATCTACACCACCAACTGTAGGAACATGGAAATATCTACACGGCTATCTCTATTAACAGGAAAATATCTACACCGCTATCTGAATAAACATGGAAATATCTACACTGCCATCTGTAGGAACATGTAAATATCTACACCGTTATCTGTATACACATGGAAATATCTACACCGCTATCTGTATAAACATGGAAATATCTACTGCGCTATCTGTGTAAACATGGAAATATCTACACCTCTATCTGTGTAAAGATGGAAATATGTACACTGCTATCTGTATAAAAGTGGAAATATCTACACAGCCATCTGTAGGAATATGTAAATATCTACACCGTTATCTGTATACACATGGAGTTATCTACACCGCTATCTGTATGAACATGGAAATATCTACACCACCATCTGTATGAACATGGAAATGTCTAAACCGCCAACACCATAAACATGGAAATATCTACAGCGCCACAGTAGGAACATGGAAATATCTACACCGCCATCTGTATAAACATGGAAATATCTACACCGCCATCTCTATAAACATGGAAATATCTACACCGCCATCTGTATAAACGTGGAAATATCTACACCGCCATCTGTTTAAACATGCAAATATCTACACCACCATCTGTATAAAGATGGAAATGTCTACACAGATATCTGTATAAACATGGAAATATCTACACGGCCATCTGTAAAAACATGGAAATATCTGCACGGCCATCTCTATAAACAAGGAAATATCTACAACACCATCTCTATAAACATGGAAATATCTACAACGCCATCTCTATAAACATGGAAATATCTACACCGCCATCTGTATAAACATGGAAATATGTACACCGCCATCTCTATAAATATGGAAATATCTACACCGCCATCTGTATGAACATGGAAATATCTACACCGACATGTGTATAAAGTTGGAAATATCTCCACCGCCATCTGTATCAACATGGAACTATCTACACCGCTATCTGTGTAAACATGGAAATATCTACACCACCAACTGTAGGAACATGGAAATATCTACACGGCTATCTCTATTAACAGGAAAATATCTACACCGCTATCTGAATAAACATGGAAATATCTACACTGCCATCTGTAGGAACATGTAAATATCTACACCGTTATCTGTATACACATGGAAATATCTACACCGCTATCTGTATAAACATGGAAATATCTACTGCGCTATCTGTGTAAACATGGAAATATCTACACCTCTATCTGTGTAAAGATGGAAATATGTACACTGCTATCTGTATAAAAGTGGAAATATCTACACAGCCATCTGTAGGAATATGTAAATATCTACACCGTTATCTGTATACACATGGAGTTATCTACACCGCTATCTGTATGAACATGGAAATATCTACACCACCATCTGTATGAACATGGAAATGTCTAAACCGCCAACACCATAAACATGGAAATATCTACAGCGCCAACAGTAGGAACATGGAAATATCTACACCGCCATCTGTATAAACATGGAAATATCTACACCGCCATCTCTATAAACATGGAAATATCTACACCGCCGTCTGTATAAACGTGGAAATATCTACACCGCCATCTGTTTAAACATGCAAATATCTACACCACCATCTGTATAAAGATGGAAATGTCTACACAGATATCTGTATAAACATGGAAATATCTACACGGCCATCTGTAAAAACATGGAAATATCTGCACGGCCATCTCTATAAACAAGGAAATATCTACATCGTCATCTCTATAAACATGGAAATATCTACAACGCTATCTGTATAAGGATGGAAATATCTACACAACCATCTGTATGAACATGGAAATATCTACACCGCTATCTGTATAAACTTGGAATTGTCTACACCGCTATCTCTATAAAGATGGAAATGTCTACACCGCTGTCTGTATTAACAAGGAAATATCTACAACTCTATCTCTATAAACATGGAAATATCTACACCTCTATGCCTATTAACATGAAAATAACAACTCCGCTTTCTCTATAAACATGGAAATATCTACACCGCCATCTGTATAAACATGGAAGTATCTACACCGGTACCTGTATGAACATGGAAATATCTACACCGCTATCTGTTTGAAGATGGAAATATCTACACCGCGATCTGCATGAAAATGGAAATATCTACACAGCTAGCTGCATATACATGGAAATATCTACACCGCTATCTGTATGAACATGGAAATATCTACACCGCTATCTGTATAAACACGGAAATATGTACACCGCTACCTGTATAAACATGGAAGTATCAGCACCACTATCGGTATGAACATGGCAATATCTTCACGGCTATCTGTATGAACATGGAAATATCTACACCGCTACCTGTATGAACATGGAAATATCTTCACCGCCATCTGTATGAACATGGATATATCTACACAGCCATCTGGATGAACATGGAAATATCTACACCACTATCTGTATGAACATGGAAATATCTACACCGCTACCTGTATGAACATGGAAATATCTACACAGCCATCTGGATGAACACGGAAATATCTACACCGCTATCTGTATGAACATGGAAATACATACACCGCTATCTGTATGAACATGGAAATATCTACACTGCCATCTGTATGAACAAGGAAATATCTTCACTGCCATCTGTATGAACATGGATATATCTACACAGCCATCTGGATGAACATGGAAATATCTGCACCACTATCTGTATGAACATGGAAATATCTACAACGCTATCTGTATGAACATGGATATATCTACACAGCCATCTGGATGAACATGGAAATATCTACACCACTATCTGTGTAAACATGCATACAACTTCACCGCTATCTGTATAAACATGGAAATATCTACACCGCTATCTTTATGAACATGGAAATATCTACACCGATAACTGTTTGAACAGGGAAATATATACACCGCTATCTGCATGAAAATGGAAATATCTACACAGCTATCTGCATATACATGGAAATATCTACACAGCTATCTCTTTACACATGGAAATAACTACACCGCTATCTGTATGAACATGGAAATATCTACACCGCCATCTGTATGAACTTGGAAATATCTGCACCGCCATCTGTATGAACATATAAATATCTACACCGCCATCTGTATTAAGATGGAGATATCTGCACCGCTATCTGTATAAACATGGAAATATCTACACCATTATCTGTATAAACACGGAAATATCTAAACCGCTATGTGTATAAACATGGAAATATCTACACCGCTATCTGTATGAACATGGAAATATCTACACCGCTACCTGTATAAACATGGAAATATCAGCACCGCTATCGGTATGAACATGGAAATATCTACACCGCCATCTGTAAGAACATGGAAATATCTTCACCGCCATCTGTATGAACATAGATATATCTACACAGCCATCTGTATGATCATGGAAATATCTACTCCGCTATCTGTATGAACATGGAAATATCTACACCGCTATCTGTATGAACATGGAAGTATCTTCACCGCCATATGCATGAACATGGATATGTCTACACAGCCATCTGGATGAACCTGGAAATATCTACACCGCTATCTGTATGAACATGGAAGTATCTACACTGCTATCTGTGTAAACATGCATACATCTTCACCGCTATCTGTATAAACATGTAAATATCTACACCGCTGTCTGTATGAACATGGAAATATCTACACCGCCATCTCTATAAACATGGAAATATCTACACCGCCATCTGTATAAACATGGAAATATCTACACTGCCATCTGTATAAACATGGAAATATCTACACGGCCATCTGTATAAAGATGGAAATATCTACACCACTTTCTGTATGAACATGGAAATATCTTCACTGCTATCTGTATAAACATGGAAGTATCTACAGCGCTATCTTCTTAAAAGTGGAAATACCTCCACCGCTATCTGCATATACTTGGAAATATCTGCACCACTATCTGTGTAAACATGGAAATATCTACACAGCCAACAGTAGGAACATGTAAATATCTACACCGTTATCTGAATACACACGGAAATATGTACACCGCTATCCGTAAAAACGTGGAAATATGTACACCGCTATCTGTGTAAACATGGAAATATCTACATCGCTATCTCTTAAAACTTGGATATAGCTACGCCGTTATGTGTATAAACATGGAAATAACCTCACCGCCATCTCTATGAACATGGAAATATCTACACTGCCAACTATATAAACATGGAAATATCTACACCGTCATCTGTATGAACGTGGAAATATCTGCACCGCCAACTCTATAAACATGGAAATATCTACACCGCTATCTGTATAAACATGGAAATATCTACGCTGCTATCTGTGTAAACATGGAAATATCTACACCGCTATCTGTGTAAACATGGAAATACCTACACCGCTATCTCTATGAACATGGAAATATCTACACCTCTATCTGTGTAAATATGGAAATATCTACACCGCTGTCTGTATGAACATGGAAATATCCACACCGCCATCTGTATGAACATGGAAATATCTACACCGCTATCTGTATGAACATGGAAATATCTACACCGATATCTCTATAAACATGGAGATATCTACACCGCTAACTGTATAAGGATGGAAATATCCACACCGCTATCTGTGTAAACATGGAAATATCTAAAACGCAATCTGTGTAAACATGGAAATATCTACACCACTATCTCTATAAACATGGAAATATCTACAAAGCCATCTGTATAAACATGGAAATATCTACACCGCTATCTGTATAAACATGGAAATATCTACACCAATATCTCTGTAAACATGGAAATATCTACACCGCTATCTGTACAAACATGGAAATATCTACACCGCCATCTCTATAAACATGGAAATATCTACAACACCATCTCTATAAACATGGAAATATCTACACCGCCATCTCTATAAACATAGAAATATCTACACCGCCATCTGTATAAACATGGAAATATCTACACTGCCATCGCTATAAATATGGAAATATCTACACCACCATCTGTATGAACATGGAAATATCTACACCGACATGTGTATAAAGTTGGAAATATCTCCACCGCCATCTGTATCAACATGGAACTATCTACACCGCTATCTGTGTAAACATGGAAATATCTACACCACCAACTGTAGGAACATGGAAATATCTACACGGCTATCTCTATTAACAGGAAAATATCTACACCGCTATCTGAATAAACATGGAAATACCTACACTGCCATCTGTAGGAACATGTAAATATCTACACCGTTATCTGTATACACATGGAAATATCTACACCGCTATCTGTATAAACATGGAAATATCTACTGCGCTATCTGTGTAAACATGGAAATATCTACACCTCTATCTGTGTAAAGATGGAAATATGTACACTGCTATCTGTATAAAAGTGGAAATATCTACACAGCCATCTGTAGGAATATGTAAATATCTACACCGTTATCTGTATAAACATGGAGTTATCTACACCGCTATCTGTATGAACATGGAAATATCTACACCACCATCTGTATGAACATGGAAATGTCTAAACCGCCAACACCATAAACATGGAAATATCTACAGCGCCAACAGTAGGAACATGGAAATATCTACACCGCCATCTGTATAAACATGGAAATATCTACACCGCCATCTGTATAAACGTGGAAATATCTACACCGCCATCTGTTTAAACATGCAAATATCTACACCGCCATCTGTATAAAGATGGAAATGTCTACACAGATATCTGTATAAACATGGAAATATCTACACAGCCATCTCTATAAACAAGGAAATATCTACACCGACATCTCTATAAACATGGAAATATCTACACCGCTATCTGTATAAGGATGGAAATATCTACACCACCATCTGTATGAACATGGAAATATCTACACCGCTATCTGTATAAACTTGGAATTGTCTACACCGCTATCTCTATAAAGATGGAAATGTCTACACCGCTGTCTGTATTAACAAGGAAATATCTACAACTCTATCTCTATAAAC
The DNA here is from genome assembly GCF_029281585.2 of Gorilla gorilla gorilla. NCBI lineage: Eukaryota > Metazoa > Chordata > Mammalia > Primates > Hominidae > Gorilla > Gorilla gorilla. Next base: position 158,228,658 of record NC_073231.2, on the reverse strand, counting down.
ATGGAAATATCTACACCGCTATGCCTATTAACATGAAAATAACAACTCCGCTTTCTCTATAAACATGGAAATATCTACATCGCCATCTGTATAAATATGGAAGTATCTACACCGGTACCTGTATGAACATGGAAATATCTACACCGCTATCTGTTTGAAGATGGAAATATCTACACCGCTATCTGCATGAAAATGGAAATATCTACACAGCTATCTGCATATACATGGAAATATCTACACCGCTATCTGTATGAACATGGAAATATCTACACCGCTATCTGTATAAACATGGAAATATGTACACCGCTACCTGTATAAACATGGAAGTATCAGCACCACTATCGGTATGAACATGGCAATATCTTCACGGCTATCTGTATGAACATGGAAATATCTACACCGCTACTTGTATGAACATGGAAATATCTTCACCGCCATCTGTATGAACATGGATATATATACACAGCCATCTGGATGAACATGGAAATATCTACACCACTATCTGTATGAACATGGAAATATCTACACCGCTATCTGTATGAACATGGAAATATCTACACAGCCATCTGGATGAACACGGAAATATCTACACCGCTATCTGTATGAACATGGAAATACATACACCGCTATCTGTATGAACATGGAAATATCTACACTGCTATCTGTATGAACAAGGAAATATCTTCACTGCCATCTGTATGAACATGGATATATCTACACAGCCATCTGGATGAACATGGAAATATCTGCACCGCTATCTGTATGAACATGGAAATATCTACAACGCTATCTGTATGAACATGGATATATCTACACAGGCAGCTGGATGAACATGGAAATATCTACACCACTATCTGTGTAAACATGCATACAACTTCACCGCTATCTGTATAAACATGGAAATATCTACACCGCTATCTTTATGAACATGGAAATATCTACACCGATAACTGTTTGAACAGGGAAATATATACAGCGCTATCTGCATGAAAATGGAAATATCTACACAGCTATCTGCATATACATGGAAATATCTACACAGCTATCTCTTTACACATGGAAATAACTACACCGCTATCTGTATGAACATGGAAATATCTACACCGCCATCTGTATGAACATGGAAATATCTGCACCGCCATCTGTATGAACATATAAATATCTACACCGCCATCTGTATTAAGATGGAGATATCTGCACCGCTATCTGTATAAACATGGAAATATCTACACCATTATCTGTATAAACACGGAAATATCTAAACCGCTATGTGTATAAACATGGAAATATCTACACCGCTATCTGTATAAACATGGAAATATCTACACCGCTACCTGTATAAACATGGAAATATCAGCACCGCTATCGGTATGAACATGGAAATATCTACACCGCCATCTGTAAGAACATGGAAATATCTTCACCGCCATCTGTATGAACATAGATATATCTACACAGCCATCTGTATGATCATGGAAATATCTACTCCGCTATCTGTATGAACATGGAAATATCTACACCGCTATCTGTATGAACATGGAAGTATCTTCACCGCCATATGCATGAACATGGATATGTCTACACAGCCATCTGGATGAACATGGAAATATCTACACCGCTATCTGTATGAACATGGAAGTATCTACACTGCTATCTGTGTAAACATGCATACATCTTCACCGCTACCTGTATAAACATGTAAATATCTACACCGCTATCTGTATGAACATGGAAATATCTACACCGCTATCTGTTTGAACATGGAAATATCTACACCGCTATCTGCATGAAAATGGAAATATCTACACAGCTATCTGCATATACATGGAAATATCTACACAGATATCTCTTTACACATGGAAATAACTACACCGCTATCTCTATAAACATGGAAATATCTACACCGCCATCTGTATGAACATGGAAATATCTGCACCGCCATCTGTATTAAGAAGGAGATATCCTCATTGCTATCTGTATAAACATGGAAATATCGACACCGCTATCTGTATGAACATGGAAATATCTACACCGCTATCTGTATAAACATGGAAATATGCACACCGCTACCTGTATAAACATGGAAGTATCAGCACCGCTATCGGTATGAACATGGCAATACCTACACGGTTATCCGTATGAACATGGAAGTATCTACACCGCTATCTGTATGAACATGGAAATATCTTCACCGCTATCTGTATGAACATGGATATATCTACACAGCCATCTGTATGAACATGGAAATATCTACATCGATATCTGTATGAACATGGAAATATCTACACCGCTATCTGTATGAACATGGAAATATCTACACAGCCATCTGGATGAACACGGAAATATCTACACCGCTATCTGTATGAACATGGAAATACATACACCGCTATCTGTATGAACATGGAAATATCTACACCGCTATCTGTATGAACATGGAAATATCTTCACCGCCATCTGTATGAATATAGATATATCTACACAGCCATCTGGATGAACATGTAAATATCTGCTCCGCTATCTGTGTGAACATGGAAATATCTACAATGCTATCTGTATGAACATGGATATATCTAAACAGCTATCTGGATGAACATGGAAATATCTACACCACTATCTGTGTAAACATGCACACATCTTCACCGCTACCTGTATAAACATGGAAATATCTACACCGGTATCTTTATGAACATGGAAATATCTACACCGCTAACTGTTTGAACTGGGAAATATATACACCGCTATCTGCATGAAAATGGAGATATCTACACAGCTATCTGCATATACATGGAAATATCTACACAGCTATCTCTTTACACATGGAAATAACTACACCGCTATCTGTATGAACATGGAAATGTCTACACCGCCATCGGTATGAACATGGAAATATCTGCACCGCCATCTGTATGAACATATAAATATCTACATCGCCATCTGTATTAAGAAGGAGATATCCTCACTGCTATCTGTATAAACATGGAAATATCTACACCTCTATCTGTTTGAACATGGAAATATCTACACAGCTATCTGCATATACATGGAAATATCTAGACAGCTATCACTTTACACAAGGAAATAACTACACCGCTATCTGTATGAACATGGAAATATCTTCACCGCCATCTGTATGAACATGGATATATCTACACAGCCATCTGGATGAACATGGAAATATCTACACCGCTATCTGTATGAACATGGAAATATATACACCGCTATCTGTATGAACATGGAAATATCTACACAGCCATCTGGAAGAACATGGAAATTTCTACACCGTTATCTGTATGAACATGGAAATACATACACCGCTATCTGAATGAACATTGAAATATCTACACGGCTATCTGTATGAACATGGAAATATCTACACCGCTATCTGTATGAACAAAGAAATATCTTCACCGCCATCTGTATGAACATGGATATATCTACACAGCCATCTGGATGAACATGGAAATATCTGCACCGCTATCAGTAAGAACATGAAAATATCTACACCGCTATCTGTATGAACATGGATATATCTACACAGCCATCTGGATGAACATGGAAATATCTACACCGCTATTCATGTAAACATGCATACATCTTCACCGCTATCTGTATAAACATGGAAATATCTACACCGCTATCTTTATGATCATGGAAATATCTACACCGCTAACTGTTTGAACAGAGAAATATATACACCGCTATCTGCATGAAAATGGAAATATCTACCCAGCTATCTGCATATACATGGAAATGTCTACACAGCTATCTCTTTACACATGGAAATAACTACACCGCTATCTGTATGAACATGGAAATATCTACACCGCCATCTGTATGAACATGGAAATATCTGCACCGCCATCTGTATGAACATATAAATATCTTCACCGCCATCTGTATTAAGATGGAGATATCTACACCGCTATCTGTATAAACATGGAAATATCTACACCGCTATCTGTATAAACATGGAAATATCTAAACCGCTATGTGTATAAGCATGGAAATATCTACACCGCTATCTGTATAAACATGGAAATATCTACACCGCTACCTGTATAAACATGGAAATATCTGCACCGCTATCGGTATGAACATGGAAATATCTACACCACCATCTGTAAGAACATGGAAATATCTTCACCGCCATCTGTATGAACATGGATATATCTACACAGAAATCTGTATGAACATGGAAATATCTACTCCGCTATCTGTATGACCCTGGAAATATCTACACCGCTATCTGTATGAACATGGAAATATCTTCACCGCCATCTGTATGAACATGGATATGTCTCCATAACCATCTGGATGAACATGGAAATATCTACACTGCTATCTGTATGAACATGGATATATCTACACAGCCATCTGGATGAACATGGAAATATCTACACTGCAATCTGTATGAACATGGAAATATCTACACCGCTATCTGTATGAACATGGAAATACCTACACAGCCATCTGGATGAACATGGAAATATCTACACCGCTATCTGCATGAACATGGAAATACATACACCGCTCTCTGTATGAACATGGAAATATCTACACCGCTATCTGTATGAACATGGAAATATCTACACCGCTATCTGTATGAACATGGAAATATCTTCTCAGCCATCTGTATGAACATGGATATATCTACACAGCCATCTGGATGAACATGGAAATATCTACACCGCTATCTGTATGAACATGGAAATATCTACAACGCTATCTGTATGAACATGGATATATCTACACAGCCATCTAGATGAACATGGAAATATCTACACCGCTATCTGTGTAAAGATGCATACATCTTCACCGCTATCTGTATAAACATGGAAATGTCTACCCCGCTATCTTTATGAACATGGAAATATCTACACCGCTAACTGTTTGAACAGGGAAATATATACACCGCTATCTGCATGAAAATGGAAATATCTACACAGCTATCTGCATATACATGGAAATATCTACACAGCTATCTCTTTACACATGGAAATAACTACACCGCTATGTGTATGAACATAGATATATCTACACAGCCACCTGGATGAACATGGAAATATCTACACCGTTATCTGTATGAACATGGAAATATCTACACCGCCATCTGTATGAACATGGAAATATCTGCACCGCCATCTGTATGAACATATAAATATCTTCACCGCCATCTGTATTAAGATGGAGATATCTACACCGCTATCTGTATAAACATGGAAATATCTACACTGGTATCTGTATAAACACGGAAATATGTACACCGCTACCTGTATAAACATGGAAGTATCAGCACCACTATCGGTATGAACATGGCAATATCTTCACGGCTATCTGTATGAACATGGAAATATCTACACCGCTACCTGTATGAACATGGAAATATCTTCACCGCCATCTGTATGAACATGGATATATCTACACAGCCATCTGGATTAACATGGAAATATCTACACCACTATCTGTATGAACATGGAAATATCTACACCGCTACCTGTATGAACATGGAAATATCTACACAGCCATCTGGATGAACACGGAAATATCTACACCGCTATCTGTATGAACATGGAAATACATACACCGCTATCTGTATGAACATGGAAATATCTACACTGCTATCTGTATGAACAAGGAAATATCTTCACTGCCATCTGTATGAACATGGATATATCTACACAGCCATCTGGATGAACATGGAAATATCTGCACCACTATCTGTATGAACATGGAAATATCTACAACGCTATCTGTATGAACATGGATATATCTACACAGGCATCTGGATGAACATGGAAATATCTACACCACTATCTGTGTAAACATGCATACAACTTCACCGCTATCTGTATAAACATGGAAATATCTACACCGCTATCTTTATGAACATGGAAATATCTACACCGATAACTGTTTGAACAGGGAAATATATACACCGCTATCTGCATGAAAATGGAAATATCTACACAGCTATCTGCATATACATGGAAATATCTACACAGCTATCTCTTTACACATGGAAATAACTACACCGCTATCTGTATGAACAAGGAAATATCTACACCGCCATCTGTATGAACTTGGAAATATCTGCACCGCCATCTGTATGAACATATAAATATCTACACCGCCATCTGTATTAAGATGGAGATATCTGCACCGCTATCTGTATAAACATGGAAATATCTACACCATTATCTGTATAAACACGGAAATATCTAAACCGCTATGTGTATAAACATGGAAATATCTACACCGCTATCTGTATGAACATGGAAATATCTACACCGCTACCTGTATAAACATGGAAATATCAGCACCGCTATCGGTATGAACATGGAAATATCTACACCGCCATCTGTAAGAACATGGAAATATCTTCACCGCCATCTGTATGAACATAGATATATCTACACAGCCGTCTGTATGATCATGGAAATATCTACTCCGCTATCTGTATGAACATGGAAATATCTACACCGCTATCTGTATGAACATGGAAGTATCTTCACCGCCATATGCATGAACATGGATATGTCTACACAGCCATCTGGATGAACATGGAAATATCTACACCGCTATCTGTATGAACATGGAAGTATCTACACTGCTATCTGTGTAAACATGCATACATCTTCACCGCTATCTGTATAAACATGTAAATATCTACACCGCTGTCTGTATGAACATGGAAATATCTACACCGCCATCTCTATAAACATGGAAATATCTACACCGCCATCTGTATAAACATGGAAATATCTACACTGCCATCTGTATAAACATGGAAATATCTACACGGCCATCTGTATAAAGATGGAAATATCTACACCACTTTCTGTATGAACATGGAAATATCTTCACTGCTATCTGTATAAACATGGAAGTATCTACAGCGCTATCTTCTTAAAAGTGGAAATACCTCCACCGCTATCTGCATATACTTGGAAATATCTGCACCACTATCTGTGTAAACATGGAAATATCTACACAGCCAACAGTAGGAACATGTAAATATCTACACCGTTATCTGAATACACACGGAAATATGTACACCGCTTTCCGTAAAAACGTGGAAATATGTACACCGCTATCTGTGTAAACATGGAAATATCTACATCGCTATCTCTTAAAACTTGGATATATCTACGCCGTTATGTGTATAAACATGGAAATAACCTCACCGCCATCTCTATGAACATGGAAATATCTACACTGCCAACTATATAAACATGGAAATATCTACACCGTCATCTGTATGAACGTGGAAATATCTGCACCGCCAACTCTATAAACATGGAAATCTCTACACCGCTATCTGTATAAACATGGAAATATCTACGCTGCTATCTGTGTAAACATGGAAATATCTACACCGCTATCTGTGTAAACATGGAAATACCTACACCGCTATCTCTATGAACATGGAAATATCTACACCTCTATCTGTGTAAACATGGAAATATCTACACCGCTATCTGTATGAACATGGAAATATCTACACCGCCATCTGTATGAACATGGAAATATCTACACCGCTATCTGTATGAACATGGAAATATCTACACCGATATCTCTATAAACATGGAGATATCTACACCGCTAACTGTATAAGGATGGAAATATCCACACCGCTATCTGTGTAAACATGGAAATATCTAAAACGCAATCTGTGTAAACATGGAAATATCTACACCACTATCTCTATAAACATGGAAATATCTACAAAGCCATCTGTATAAACATGGAAATATCTACACCGCTATCTGTATAAACATGGAAATATCTACACCAATATCTCTGTAAACATGGAAATATCTACACCGCTATCTGTACAAACATGGAAATATCTACACCGCCATCTCTATAAACATGGAAATATCTACAACACCATCTCTATAAACATGGAAATATCTACACCGCCATCTCTATAAACATAGAAATATCTACACCGCCATCTGTATAAACATGGAAATATCTACACTGCCATCGCTATAAATATGGAAATATCTACACCGCCATCTGTATGAACATGGAAATATCTACACCGACATGTGTATAAAGTTGGAAATATCTCCACCGCCATCTGTATCAACATGGAACTATCTACACCGCTATCTGTGTAAACATGGAAATATCTACACCACCAACTGTAGGAACATGGAAATATCTACACGGCTATCTCTATTAACAGGAAAATATCTACACCGCTATCTGAATAAACATGGAAATACCCACACTGCCATCTGTAGGAACATGTAAATATCTACACCGTTATCTGTATACACATGGAAATATCTACACCGCTATCTGTATAAACTTGGAAATATCTACTGCGCTATCTGTGTAAACATGGAAATATCTACACCTCTATCTGTGTAAAGATGGAAATATGTACACTGCTATCTGTATAAAAGTGGAAATATCTACACAGCCATCTGTAGGAATATGTAAATATCTACACCGTTATCTGTATAAACATGGAGTTATCTACACCGCTATCTGTATGAACATGGAAATATCTACACCACCATCTGTATGAACATGGAATTGTCTAAACCGCCAACACCATAAACATGGAAATATCTACAGCGCCAACAGTAGGAACATGGAAATATCTACACCGCCATCTGTATAAACATGGAAATATCTACACCGCCATCTGTATAAACGTGGAAATATCTACACCGCCATCTGTTTAAACATGCAAATATCTACACCGCCATCTGTATAAAGATGGAAATGTCTACACAGATATCTGTATAAACATGGAAATATCTACACGGCCATCTCTATAAACAAGGAAATATCTACACCGACATCTCTATAAACATGGAAATATCTACACCGCTATCTGTATAAGGATGGAAATATCTACACCACCATCTGTATGAACATGGAAATATCTACACCGCTATCTGTATAAACTTGGAATTGTCTACACCGCTATCTCTATAAAGATGGAAATGTCTACACCGCTGTCTGTATTAACAAGGAAATATCTACAACTCTATCTCTATAAACATGGAAATATCTACACCGCTATGCCTATTAACATGAAAATAACAACTCCGCTTTCTCTATAAACATGGAAATATCTACACCGCCATCTGTATAAATATGGAAGTATCTACACCGGTACCTGTATGAACATGGAAATATCTACACCGCTATCTGTTTGAAGATGGAAATATCTACACCGCTATCTGCATGAAAATGGAAATATCTACACAGCTATCTGCATATACATGGAAATATCTACACCGCTATCTGTATGAACATGGAAATATCTACACCGCTATCTGTATAAACATGGAAATATGTACACCGCTACCTGTATAAACATGGAAGTATCAGCACCACTATCGGTATGAACATGGAAATATCTTCACGGCTATCTGTATGAACATGGAAATATCTACACCGCTACTTGTATGAACATGGAAATATCTTCACCGCCATCTGTATGAACATGGATATATATACACAGCCATCTGGATGAACATGGAAATATCTACACCACTATCTGTATGAACATGGAAATATCTACACCGCTATCTGTATGAACATGGAAATATCTACACAGCCATCTGGATGAACACGGAAATATCTACACCGCTATCTGTATGAACATGGAAATACATACACCGCTATCTGTATGAACATGGAAATATCTACACTGCTATCTGTATGAACAAGGAAATATCTTCACTGCCATCTGTATGAACATGGATATATCTACACAGCCATCTGGATGAACATGGAAATATCTGCACCGCTATCTGTATGAACATGGAAATATCTACACCGCTACCTGTATAAACATGGAAATATCAGCACCGCTATCGGTATGAACATGGAAATATCTACACCGCCATCTGTAAGAACATGGAAATATCTTCACCGACATCTGTATGAACATAGATATATCTACACAGCCATCTGTATGATCATGGAAATATCTACTCCGCTATCTGTATGAACATGGAAATATCTACACCGCTATCTGTATGAACATGGAAGTATCTTCACCGCCATATGCATGAACATGGATATGTCTACACAGCCATCTGGATGAACATGGAAATATCTACACCGCTATCTGTATGAACATGGAAGTATCTACACTGCTATCTGTGTAAACATGCATACATCTTCACCGCTACCTGTATAAACATGTAAATATCTACACCGCTATCTGTATGAACATGGAAATATCTACACCGCTATCTGTTTGAACATGGAAATATCTACACCGCTATCTGCATGAAAATGGAAATATCTACACAGCTATCTGCATATACATGGAAATATCTACACAGATATCTCTTTACACATGGAAATAACTACACCGCTATCTCTATAAACATGGAAATATCTACACCGCCATCTGTATGAACATGGAAATATCTGCACTGCCATCTGTATTAAGAAGGAGATATCCTCACTGCTATCTGTATAAACATGGAAATATCGACACCGCTATCTGTATGAACATGGAAATATCTACACCGCTATCTGTATAAACATGGAAATATGCACACCGCTACCTGTATAAACATGGAAGTATCAGCACCGCTATCGGTATGAACATGGCAATACCTACACGGTTATCCGTATGAACATGGAAGTATCTACACCGCTATCTGTATGAACATGGAAATATCTTCACCGCTATCTGTATGAACATGGATATATCTACACAGCCATCTGTATGAACATGGAAATATCTACATCGATATCTGTATGAACATGGAAATATCTACACCGCTATCTGTATGAACATGGAAATATCTACACAGCCATCTGGATGAACACGGAAATATCTACACCGCTATCTGTATGAACATGGAAATACATACACCGCTATCTGTATGAACATGGAAATATCTACACCGCTATCTGTATGAACATGGAAATATCTTCACCGCCATCTGTATGAATATAGATATATCTACACAGCCATCTGGATGAACATGTAAATATCTGCTCCGCTATCTGTATGAACATGGAAATATCTACAATGCTATCTGTATGAACATGGATATATCTAAACAGCTATCTGGATGAACATGGAAATATCTACACCACTATCTGTGTAAACATGCATACATCTTCACCGCTATCTGTATAAACATGGAAATATCTACACCGGTATCTTTATGAACATGGAAATATCTACACCGCTAACTGTTTGAACTGGGAAATATATACACCGCTATCTGCATGAAAATGGAGATATCTACACAGCTATCTGCATATACATGGAAATATCTACACAGCTATCTCTTTACACATGGAAATAACTACACCGCTATCTGTATGAACATGGAAATGTCTACACCGCCATCGGTATGAACATGGAAATATCTGCACCGCCATCTGTATGAACATATAAATATCTACACCGCCATCTGTATTAAGAAGGAGATATCCTCACTGCTATCTGTATAAACATGGAAATATCTACACCTCTATCTGTTTGAACATGGAAATATCTACACAGCTATCTGCATATACATGGAAATATCTAGACAGCTATCACTTTACACAAGGAAATAACTACACCGCTATCTGTATGAACATGGAAATATCTTCACCGCCATCTGTATGAACATGGATATATCTACACAGCCATCTGGATGAACATGGAAATATCTACACCGCTATCTGTATGAACATGGAAATATATACACCGCTATCTGTATGAACATGGAAATATCTACACAGCCATCTGGAAGAACATGGAAATTTCTACACCGTTATCTGTATGAACATGGAAATACATACACCGCTATCTGAATGAACATTGAAATATCTACACGGCTATCTGTATGAACATGGAAATATCTACACCGCTAACTGTATGAACAAAGAAATATCTTCACCGCCATCTGTATGAACATGGATATATCTACACAGCCATCTGGATGAACATGGAAATATCTGCACCGCTATCAGTATGAACATGGAAATATCTACACCGCTATCTGTATGAACATGGATATATCTACACAGCCATCTGGATGAACATGGAAATATCTACACCGCTATTCATGTAAACATGCATACATCTTCACCGCTATCTGTATAAACATGGAAATATCTACACCGCTATCTTTATGAACATGGAAATATCTACACCGCTAACTGTTTGAACAGAGAAATATATACACCGCTATCTGCATGAAAATGGAAATATCTACCCAGCTATCTGCATATACATGGAAATGTCTACACAGCTATCTCTTTACACATGGAAATAACTACACCGCTATCTGTATGAACATGGAAATATCTACACCGCCATCTGTATGAACATGGAAATATCTACACTGCCATCGCTATAAATATGGAAATATCTACACCGCCATCTGTATGAACATGGAAATATCTACACCGACATGTGTATAAAGTTGGAAATATCTCCACCGCCATCTGTATCAACATGGAACTATCTACACCGCTATCTGTGTAAACATGGAAATATCTACACCGCTATCTGTATAAACTTGGAAATATCTACTGCGCTATCTGTGTAAACATGGAAATATCTACACCTCTATCTGTGTAAAGATGGAAATATGTACACTGCTATCTGTATAAAAGTGGAAATATCTACACAGCCATCTGTAGGAATATGTAAATATCTACACCGTTATCTGTATAAACATGGAGTTATCTACACCGCTATCTGTATGAACATGGAAATATCTACACCACCATCTGTATGAACATGGAAATGTCTAAACCGCCAACACCATAAACATGGAAATATCTACAGCGCCAACAGTAGGAACATGGAAATATCTACACCGCCATCTGTATAAACATGGAAATATCTACACCGCCATCTGTATAAACGTGGAAATATCTACACCGCCATCTGTTTAAACATGCAAATATCTACACCGCCATCTGTATAAAGATGGAAATGTCTACACAGATATCTGTATAAACATGGAAATATCTACACGGCCATCTCTATAAACAAGGAAATATCTACACCGACATCTCTATAAACATGGAAATATCTACACCGCTATCTGTATAAGGATGGAAATATCTACACCACCATCTGTATGAACATGGAAATATCTACACCGCTATCTGTATAAACTTGGAATTGTCTACACCGCTATCTCTATAAAGATGGAAATGTCTACACCGCTGTCTGTATTAACAAGGAAATATCTACAACTCTATCTCTATAAACATGGAAATATCTACACCGCTATGCCTATTAACATGAAAATAACAACTCCGCTTTCTCTATAAACATGGAAATATCTACACCGCCATCTGTATAAATATGGAAGTATCTACACCGGTACCTGTATGAACATGGAAATATCTACACCGCTATCTGTTTGAAGATGGAAATATCTACACCGCTATCTGCATGAAAATGGAAATATCTACACAGCTATCTGCATATACATGGAAATATCTACACCGCTATCTGTATGAACATGGAAATATCTACACCGCTATCTGTATAAACATGGAAATATGTACACCGCTACCTGTATAAACATGGAAGTATCAGCACCACTATCGGTATGAACATGGAAATATCTTCACGGCTATCTGTATGAACATGGAAATATCTACACCGCTACTTGTATGAACATGGAAATATCTTCACCGCCATCTGTATGAACATGGATATATATACACAGCCATCTGGATGAACATGGAAATATCTACACCACTATCTGTATGAACATGGAAATATCTACACCGCTATCTGTATGAACATGGAAATATCTACACAGCCATCTGGATGAACACGGAAATATCTACACCGCTATCTGTATGAACATGGAAATACATACACCGCTATCTGTATGAACATGGAAATATCTACACTGCTATCTGTATGAACAAGGAAATATCTTCACTGCCATCTGTATGAACATGGATATATCTACACAGCCATCTGGATGAACATGGAAATATCTGCACCGCTATCTGTATGAACATGGAAATATCTACACCGCTACCTGTATAAACATGGAAATATCAGCACCGCTATCGGTATGAACATGGAAATATCTACACCGCCATCTGTAAGAACATGGAAATATCTTCACCGCCATCTGTATGAACATAGATATATCTACACAGCCATCTGTATGATCATGGAAATATCTACTCCGCTATCTGTATGAACATGGAAATATCTACACCGCTATCTGTATGAACATGGAAGTATCTTCACCGCCATATGCATGAACATGGATATGTCTACACAGCCATCTGGATGAACATGGAAATATCTACACCGCTATCTGTATGAACATGGAAGTATCTACACTGCTATCTGTGTAAACATGCATACATCTTCACCGCTACCTGTATAAACATGTAAATATCTACACCGCTATCTGTATGAACATGGAAATATCTACACCGCTATCTGTTTGAACATGGAAATATCTACACCGCTATCTGCATGAAAATGGAAATATCTACACAGCTATCTGCATATACATGGAAATATCTACACAGATATCTCTTTACACATGGAAATAACTACACCGCTATCTCTATAAACATGGAAATATCTACACCGCCATCTGTATGAACATGGAAATATCTGCACTGCCATCTGTATTAAGAAGGAGATATCCTCACTGCTATCTGTATAAACATGGAAATATCGACACCGCTATCTGTATGAACATGGAAATATCTACACCGCTATCTGTATAAACATGGAAATATGCACACCGCTACCTGTATAAACATGGAAGTATCAGCACCGCTATCGGTATGAACATGGCAATACCTACACGGTTATCCGTATGAACATGGAAGTATCTACACCGCTATCTGTATGAACATGGAAATATCTTCACCGCTATCTGTATGAACATGGATATATCTACACAGCCATCTGTATGAACATGGAAATATCTACATCGATATCTGTATGAACATGGAAATATCTACACCGCTATCTGTATGAACATGGAAATATCTACACAGCCATCTGGATGAACACGGAAATATCTACACCGCTATCTGTATGAACATGGAAATACATACACCGCTATCTGTATGAACATGGAAATATCTACACCGCTATCTGTATGAACATGGAAATATCTTCACCGCCATCTGTATGAATATAGATATATCTACACAGCCATCTGGATGAACATGTAAATATCTGCTCCGCTATCTGTATGAACATGGAAATATCTACAATGCTATCTGTATGAACATGGATATATCTAAACAGCTATCTGGATGAACATGGAAATATCTACACCACTATCTGTGTAAACATGCATACATCTTCACCGCTATCTGTATAAACATGGAAATATCTACACCGGTATCTTTATGAACATGGAAATATCTACACCGCTAACTGTTTGAACTGGGAAATATATACACCGCTATCTGCATGAAAATGGAGATATCTACACAGCTATCTGCATATACATGGAAATATCTACACAGCTATCTCTTTACACATGGAAATAACTACACCGCTATCTGTATGAACATGGAAATGTCTACACCGCCATCGGTATGAACATGGAAATATCTGCACCGCCATCTGTATGAACATATAAATATCTACACCGCCATCTGTATTAAGAAGGAGATATCCTCACTGCTATCTGTATAAACATGGAAATATCTACACCTCTATCTGTTTGAACATGGAAATATCTACACAGCTATCTGCATATACATGGAAATATCTAGACAGCTATCACTTTACACAAGGAAATAACTACACCGCTATCTGTATGAACATGGAAATATCTTCACCGCCATCTGTATGAACATGGATATATCTACACAGCCATCTGGATGAACATGGAAATATCTACACCGCTATCTGTATGAACATGGAAATATATACACCGCTATCTGTATGAACATGGAAATATCTACACAGCCATCTGGAAGAACATGGAAATTTCTACACCGTTATCTGTATGAACATGGAAATACATACACCGCTATCTGAATGAACATTGAAATATCTACACGGCTATCTGTATGAACATGGAAATATCTACACCGCTAACTGTATGAACAAAGAAATATCTTCACCGCCATCTGTATGAACATGGATATATCTACACAGCCATCTGGATGAACATGGAAATATCTGCACCGCTATCAGTATGAACATGGAAATATCTACACCGCTATCTGTATGAACATGGATATATCTACACAGCCATCTGGATGAACATGGAAATATCTACACCGCTATTCATGTAAACATGCATACATCTTCACCGCTATCTGTATAAACATGGAAATATCTACACCGCTATCTTTATGAACATGGAAATATCTACACCGCTAACTGTTTGAACAGAGAAATATATACACCGCTATCTGCATGAAAATGGAAATATCTACCCAGCTATCTGCATATACATGGAAATGTCTACACAGCTATCTCTTTACACATGGAAATAACTACACCGCTATCTGTATGAACATGGAAATATCTACACCGCCATCTGTATGAACATGGAAATATCTGCACCGCCATCTGTATGAACATATAAATATCTTCACCGCCATCTGTATTAAGATGGAGATATCTACACCGCTATCTGTATAAACATGGAAATATCTACACCGCTATCTGTATAAACATGGAAATATCTAAACCGCTATGTGTATAAGCATGGAAATATCTACACCGCTATCTGTATAAACATGGAAATATCTACACCGCTACCTGTATAAACATGGAAATATCAGCACCGCTATCGGTATGAACATGGAAATATCTACACCACCATCTGTAAGAACATGGAAATATCTTCACCGCCATCTGTATGAACATGGATATATCTACACAGAAATCTGTATGAACATGGAAATATCTACTCCGCTATCTGTATGATACTGGAAATATCTACACCGCTATCTGTATGAACATGGAAATATCTTCACCGCCATCTGTATGAACATGGATATGTCTCCATAACCATCTGGATGAACATGGAAATATCTACACCGCTATCTGTATGAACATGGATATATCTACACAGCCATCTGGATGAACATGGAAATATCTACACTGCAATCTGTATGAACATGGAAATATCTACACCGCTATCTGTATGAACATGGAAATACCTACACAGCCATCTGGATGAACATGGAAATATCTACACCGCTATCTGCATGAACATGGAAATACATACACCGCTCTCTGTATGAACATGGAAATATCTACACCGCTATCTGCATGAACATGGAAATATCTACACCGCTATCTGTATGAACATGGAAATATCTTCTCCGCCATCTGTATGAACATGGATATATCTACACAGCCATCTGGATGAACATGGAAATATCTACACCGCTATCTGTATGAACATGGAAATATCTACAACGCTATCTGTATGAACATGGATATATCTACATAGCCATCTGGATGAACATGGAAATATCTACACCGCTATCTGTGTAAAGATGCATACATCTTCACCGCTATCTGTATAAACATGGAAATGTCTACCCCGCTATCTTTATGAACATGGAAATATCTACACCGCTAACTGTTTGAAGAGGGAAATATATACACCGCTATCTGCATGAAAATGGAAATATCTACACAGCTATCTGCATATACATGGAAATATCTACACAGCTATCTCTTTACACATGGAAATAACTACACCGCTATGTGTATGAACATGGAAATATCTTCACCGCTATCTGTATGAGCATGGAAATATCTACACCGCTATCTGTATGAACATGGAAATATCTACACCGCTATCTGTATGAACGTGGAAATATCTTCTACGCCATCTGTATGAACATAGATATATCTACACAGCCACCTGGATGAACATGGAAATATCTACACCGTTATCTGTATGAACATGGAAATATCTACACCGCTGTCTGTATGAACATGGAAATATCTTCACCGCCATCTGTATGAACATGGATATATCTACACAGCCACCTGGATGAACATGGAAATATCTACACCGTTATCTGTATGAACATGGAAATATCTACACCTCTATTTGTATGAACATGGAAATATCTACAACGCTATCTGTATGAACATGGAAATATCTACACCGCTATCTGTATGAACATGGAAATATCTTCTCCACCATCTGTATGAACATAGATATATCTACACAGCCATCTGGATGAACATGGAAATATCAACACCGCTATCTGTATGAACATGGAAATATCTACACCGCTATCTGTGTAAACATGCATACATCTTCACCGCTATCTGCATGAAAATGGAAATATCTACACAGCTATCTGCATATACATGGAAATATCTACAAAGCTATCTCTTTACACATGGAAATAACTTCACTGCTATCTCTATAAACATGGAAATGTCTACACCGCCATCTGTATGAACATGGAAATATCTACACCGCTATCTGTATGAACGTGGAAATATCTTCTCCGCCATCTGTATGAACATAGATATATCTACACAGCCACCTGGATGAACATGGAAATATCTACACCGTTATCTGTATGAACATGGAAATATCTACACCGCTATCTGTATGAACATGGAAATATCTACAACGCTATCTGTATGAACATGGAAATATCTACACCGCTAACTGTATGAACAAAGAAATATCTTCACCGCCATCTGTATGAACATGGATATATCTACACAGCCATCTGGATGAACATGGAAATATCTGCACCGCTATCAGTATGAACATGGAAATATCTACACCGCTATCTGTATGAACATGGATATATCTACACAGCCATCTGGATGAACATGGAAATATCTACACCGCTATTCATGTAAACATGCATACATCTTCACCGCTATCTGTATAAACATGGAAATATCTACACCGCTATCTTTATGAACATGGAAATATCTACACCGCTAACTGTTTGAACAGAGAAATATATACACCGCTATCTGCATGAAAATGGAAATATCTACCCAGCTATCTGCATATACATGGAAATGTCTACACAGCTATCTCTTTACACATGGAAATAACTACACCGCTATCTGTATGAACATGGAAATATCTACACCGCCATCTGTATGAACATGGAAATATCTGCACCGCCATCTGTATGAACATATAAATATCTTCACCGCCATCTGTATTAAGATGGAGATATCTACACCGCTATCTGTATAAACATGGAAATATCTACACCGCTATCTGTATAAACATGGAAATATCTAAACCGCTATGTGTATAAGCATGGAAATATCTACACCGCTATCTGTATAAACATGGAAATATCTACACCGCTACCTGTATAAACATGGAAATATCAGCACCGCTATCGGTATGAACATGGAAATATCTACACCACCATCTGTAAGAACATGGAAATATCTTCACCGCCATCTGTATGAACATGGATATATCTACACAGAAATCTGTATGAACATGGAAATATCTACTCCGCTATCTGTATGATACTGGAAATATCTACACCGCTATCTGTATGAACATGGAAATATCTTCACCGCCATCTGTATGAACATGGATATGTCTCCATAACCATCTGGATGAACATGGAAATATCTACACCGCTATCTGTATGAACATGGATATATCTACACAGCCATCTGGATGAACATGGAAATATCTACACTGCAATCTGTATGAACATGGAAATATCTACACTGCTATCTGTATGAACATGGAAATACCTACACAGCCATCTGGATGAACATGGAAATATCTACACCGCTATCTGCATGAACATGGAAATACATACACCGCTCTCTGTATGAACATGGAAATATCTACACCGCTATCTGCATGAACATGGAAATATCTACACCGCTATCTGTATGAACATGGAAATATCTTCTCCGCCATCTGTATGAACATGGATATATCTACACAGCCATCTGGATGAACATGGAAATATCTACACCGCTATCTGTATGAACATGGAAATATCTACAACGCTATCTGTATGAACATGGATATATCTACATAGCCATCTGGATGAACATGGAAATATCTACACCGCTATCTGTGTAAAGATGCATACATCTTCACCGCTATCTGTATAAACATGGAAATGTCTACCCCGCTATCTTTATGAACATGGAAATATCTACACCGCTAACTGTTTGAAGAGGGAAATATATACACCGCTATCTGCATGAAAATGGAAATATCTACACAGCTATCTGCATATACATGGAAATATCTACACAGCTATCTCTTTACACATGGAAATAACTACACCGCTATGTGTATGAACATGGAAATATCTTCACCGCTATCTGTATGAGCATGGAAATATCTACACCGCTATCTGTATGAACATGGAAATATCTACACCGCTATCTGTATGAACGTGGAAATATCTTCTACGCCATCTGTATGAACATAGATATATCTACACAGCCACCTGGATGAAC
Source organism: Gorilla gorilla gorilla (assembly GCF_029281585.2). Lineage (NCBI taxonomy): Eukaryota > Metazoa > Chordata > Mammalia > Primates > Hominidae > Gorilla > Gorilla gorilla. The sequence goes on along the minus strand of NC_073231.2, from coordinate 158,208,242 downwards.
ATGGAAATATCTACACCGTTATCTGTATGAACATGGAAATATCTACACCGCTGTCTGTATGAACATGGAAATATCTTCACCGCCATCTGTATGAACATGGATATATCTACACAGCCACCTGGATGAACATGGAAATATCTACACCGTTATCTGTATGAACATGGAAATATCTACACCTCTATTTGTATGAACATGGAAATATCTACAACGCTATCTGTATGAACATGGAAATATCTACACCGCTATCTGTATGAACATGGAAATATCTTCTCCACCATCTGTATGAACATAGATATATCTACACAGCCATCTGGATGAACATGGAAATATCAACACCGCTATCTGTATGAACATGGAAATATCTACACCGCTATCTGTGTAAACATGCATACATCTTCACCGCTATCTGCATGAAAATGGAAATATCTACACAGCTATCTGCATATACATGGAAATATCTACAAAGCTATCTCTTTACACATGGAAATAACTTCACTGCTATCTCTATAAACATGGAAATGTCTACACCGCCATCTGTATGAACATGGAAATATCTACACCGCTATCTGTATGAACGTGGAAATATCTTCTCCGCCATCTGTATGAACATAGATATATCTACACAGCCACCTGGATGAACATGGAAATATCTACACCGTTATCTGTATGAACATGGAAATATCTACACCGCTATCTGTATGAACATGGAAATACCTTCACCGCCATCTGTATGAACATGGATATATCTACACAGCCACCTGGATGAACATGGAAATATCTACACCGTTATCTGTATGAACATGGAAATATCTACACCGCTATTTGTATGAACATGGAAATATCTACAACGCTATCTGTATGAACATGGAAATATCTACACCGCTATCTGTATGAACATGGAAATATCTTCTCCACCATCTGTATGAACATAGATATATCTACACAGCCATCTGGATGAACATGGAAATATCAACACCGCTATCTGTATGAACATGGAAATATCTACACCGCTATCTGTGTAAACATGCATACATCTTCACCGCTATCTGCATGAAAATGGAAATATCTACACAGCTATCTGCATATACATGGAAATATCTACAAAGCTATCTCTTTACACATGGAAATAACTACACTGCTATCTCTATAAACATGGAAATGTCTACACCGCCATCTGTATGAACATGGAAATATCTGCACCGCCATCTGTATGAACATATAAATATCTACACCGCCATCTGTATGAAGATGGAGATATCTACACCGCTATCTGTATAAACATGGAAATATCTACACCGCTATCTGTATAAACATGGAAATATCTACACCGCTTTCTGTATAAACATGGAAATATCTACACCGCTACCTGTATCAACATGGAAATATCAGCACCGCTATCTGTATGAACATGGAAATAGCTACACAGCCATCTGGATAAACATGGAAATATCTACACCGCTATCTGTATGAACATGGAAATAGCTACACCGCTATCTGTATGAACATGGAAATATCTTCACCGCCATCTGTATGAACATGGATATATCTACACAGACATCGGGATGAACATGGAAATACCTACACCACTATCTCTATGAACATGGAAATAGCTTCACTGCTATCTGTATGAACATGGAAATATCTACACCGCTATCTGTATGAACATGGAAATATCTACATCGCTATCTGTATAAACATGGAAATATCTACACCGCTACCTGTATAAACATGGAAATTTCAGCACCGCTATCTGAATGAATATGGAAATATCTACAGCGTAATCTGCATGAACTTGGAAATATCTACACCAATATCCGTATGAACATGGAAATATCTTCACCGCCATGTGTATGAACATAGATATATCTACACAGCCATCTGGATGAACAAGGAAATATCAGCACCGCTGTCTGTACGAACATGGAAATATCTACACCGCTAGCTGTTTGAACATGGAAATATCTACACCGCTATCTGTATGAACTTTTAAATATCTTCACCGCCATTTGTATGAACATGGATATATCTACACAGCCATCTGGATGAACATGGAAATATCTACACCGCTATCTGTATGAAAATGGAAATATCTACACAGCTATCTGTGTAAACATGCATACATCTTCACCGCTATCTTTATAAACATGGAAATATCTACAATGCTATCTGTATGAACATGGAAATATCTACACCACTATCTGTTTGAACATGGAAATATCTACACCGCTATCTGCATGAAAATGGAAATATGTACACAGCTATCTGCATATACATGGAAATATCTATACAGCTATCTCTTTCCACATGAAAATAACTACACCGCTATCTCTATAAACATGGAAATATCTACACCGCCTTCTGTATGAACATGCAAATATCTGCACCGCCATCTGTATGAACATATAAATATCTACACCGCCATCTGTATTAAGATGGAGATATCTACACCGCTATCTGTATAAACATGGAAATATCTACACCGCTATCTGTATGAACATGGAAATATCTACACCGCTATCTGTATAAACATCGAAATATCTACACTGCTACCTGTATAAACATGGAAATATCAGCACCGCAATCTGTATGAACATGGAAATATCTACACCGCTATCTGAATGAATATGGAAATATCTACACCACTATCTGTATGAACATGGAAATAGCTACACAGCCATCTGGAAGAACATGGAAATATCTACACCACTATCTGTATGAAGATGGAAATACATACACCGCTATCTGTATGAACATGGAAATATCTACACCGCTATCTGTAAGAACATGGAAATATCAACACTTCTATCTATATGAACATGGAAATATCTTCACCGCCATCTGTATGAACATGGATATTTCTACACAGCCATTTGGATGAACATGGAAATATCTGCACCGCTATTTGTATGAACATGGAAATATCTACACCGCTATCTGTATGAACATGGATACATCAACACAGCCATCTGGATGAACATGGAAATATCTACACCGCTATCTGTGCAAACATGCATACATCTTCACCGCTATCTGGATAAACATGGAAATATCTACACCGCTAACTGTTTGAACAGGGAAATATATACACCGCTATCTGCATGAAAATGGAAATATCTACACAGCTATCTGCATATACATGGAAATATCTACACAGCTATCTCTCTACACACGGAAATAACTACACCGCTATCTGTATGAACACGGAAATATCTACACCGCCATCTGTATGAACATGGAAATATCTGCACCGCCATCTGAATGAACATATAAATATCTACACCGCCATCTGTATTAAGATGGAGATACCTACACCGCTATCTGTATAAACATGGAAATATCTACACCGCTACCTGTATAAACATGGAAATATCTACACCGCTATGTGTATAAACATGGAAATATCTACACCGCTACCTGTATAAACATGGAAATATCAGCACCGCAATCTGTATGAACATGGAAATATCTACACCGCTATTTGTATGATCATGGAAATATCTACACCGATATCTGTATGAACATGGAAATATGTTCACCGCCATCTCTATGAACACGGATATATCTACACAGTCATCTGGATGAACAAGGAAATATAAGCACCGCTGTCTGTATGGACATGGAAATATCTACACCGCTATCTGTATGCAGATGGAAATATCTACACCGCTATCTGTATGAACATGGAAATACCTTCACCGCCATCTGTATGGACATAGATATATCTACACAGCCATCTGGATGAACATGGAAATATCTACACCGCTATCTGCATGAACATGGAAATATCTACACCGCTGTCTGTACGAACATGGAAATATCTACACCGCTATCTGTATGAACATGGAAATATCTTCACCGCCATCTGTATGAACATAGATATATCTACACAGCCATCTGGATGAACATGGAAAAATCTACACCGCTATCTGTAGGAACTTGGAAATATCTACACCGCTATCTGTTTGAACATGGAAATATCTACACCGCTATCTGCATGAACATGGAAATATCTACACAGCTATCTGCATATACATGGAAATATCTACACAGCTATCTCTTTACACATGGAAATAACTACACCGCTATCTGTATAAATATGGAAATATCTACACCGCCTTCTGTATGAACATGGAAATATCTGCACCGCCATCTGTATGAACATATAAATACCTACACCGCCTTCTGTATTAAGAAGGAGATATCTACACCGCTATCTGTATAAACATGGAAATATCTACTCCGCTATCTGTATAAACACGGAAATATGTACAACGCTACCTGTATAAACATGGAAGTATCAGCACCGCTATTGGTATGAACATGGAAATATCTACACCGCCATCTGTATGAACATGGAAATATCTACACAGCCATCTGGATGAACATGGAAATATCTACACCGCTATCTGTATGAACATGGAAATATCTACACAGCCATCTGGATGAACATGGAAATATCTACACCGCCATCTGTATGAACATGGAAATATCTGCACCGCCATCTGAATGAACATATAAATATCTACACCGCCATCTGTATTAAGATGGAGATATATACAACGCTATCTGTATAAACATGGAAATATCTACAACTCTACGTGTATAAACATGGAAATACCTACACCGCTATCTGTATAAACATGGAAATATCTACACCGCTACCTGTATAAACATGGAAATATCAGCACCGCTATCAGTATGAACATGGAAATATCTACACTGCCATCGGTATGAACATGGAAATAACTTCACCGCCATCTGTATGAAAATGGAAATATCTGCACCATCATCTGTATGAATATATAAATATCTACACCGCCATGTGTATTAAGATGGAGATATCTACACCGCTATCTGTATGAACATGGAAATATCTACACTGCTATCTGTGTAAACATGCATACATCTTCACCGCTATCTGTATAAACATGGAAATATCTACACCGCTATCTGTATGAACATGGAAATATCTACACCGCTATCTGTTTGAACATGGAAATATCTACACCGCTATCTGCATGAAAATGGAAATATCTACAAAGCTATCTGCATATACATGGAAATATCTACACAGCTATCTCTTTACACATGGAAATAACTACACCGCTATCTCTATAAACATGGAAATATCTACACCGCTACCTGTATAAACATGGAAATATCAGCACCGCTATCTGTATGAATATGGAAATATCTACAACGCTATCTGTATGAACTTGGAAATATCTACACCGATATCCATATGAACATGGAAATATCTTCACCGCCATCTGTATGAACATGGATATATCTACACAGCCAACTGGATGAACAAGGAAATATCAGCACCGCTGTCTGTATGAACATGGAAATATCTTCACCGCTATCTGTTTGAAAATGGAAATATCTACTCCGCTATCTGTATGAACTTTTAAATATCTTCACCGCCATTTGTATGAACATGGATATATCTACACAGCCATCTGGATGAAGATGGAAATATCTACACCGCTATCTGTATGAACATGGAAATATCTACACCGCTATCTGTGTAAACATGCATACAACTTCACCGCTATCTTTATAAACATGGAAATATCTACAATGCTATCTGTATGAACATGGAAATATCTACACCGCTATCTGTTTGAACATGGAAATATCTGCACCGCTATCTGCATGAAAATGGAAATATGTACACAGCTATCTGCATATACATGGAAATATCTATACAGCTATCTCTTTCCACATGGAAATAACTACACTGCTATCTCTTTAAACGTGGAAATATCTACACCGCCATCTGTATGAACATGGAAATATCTGCACCGCCATCTGTATGAACATATAAATATCTACACCGCCATCTGTATTAAGATGGAAATATCTACACCGCTTTCTGTATAAACATGGAAATATCTACACCGCTATCTGTATAAAAATGGAAATATCTACACTGCTATCTGTATAAACATGGAAATATCTACACTGCTACCTGTATAAACATGGAAATATCAGCACCGCAATCTGTATGAACATGGAAATATCTACACCACTATCGGTATGAACATGGAAATAGCTAAACAGCCATCTGGATGAACATGGAAATATCTACACCGCTATCTGTAAGAAGATGGAAATACATACACCGCTATCTGTATGAACATGGAAATATCTACACCGCTATCTGTAGGAACATGGAAATATCTACACCGCTATCTGTATGAACATGGAAATATCTTCACCGCCATCTGTATGAACATGGATATATCTACACAGCCATCTGGATGAACATGGAAATATCTGCACCGCTATCTGTATGAACATATAAATATCTACACCGCTATCTGTGCAAACATGCATACATCTTCACCGCTATCTGGATAAACACGGAAATACCTGCACCGCTATCTTTATGAACATGGAAATATCTACACCGCAAACTGTTTGAACAGGGAAATATATACACCGCTATCTGCATGATAATGGAAATATCTACACATCTATCTGCATATACATGGAAATATCTACACAGCTATCTCTCTACACATGGAAATAACTACACCGCCATCTGTGTAAACATGGAAATATCTACACCGCCATCTGTATGAACATGGAACTATCTGCACCGCCATCTGAATGAAAATATAAATATCTACACCGCCATCTGTATTAAGATGGAGATATCTACACCGCTATCTGTATAAACATGGAAATATCTACACCGCTATGTGTATAAACATGGAAATATCTACACCGCTATCTGTATAAGCATGGAAATATCTACACCGCTACCTGCATAAACATGGAAATGTCAGCACCGCTATCAGTAAGAACATGGAAATATCTACATCGCCATCTGTATGAACATGGGAATATCTTCACCGCCATCTGTATGAACATGGAAATATCTGCACCGCCATCTATATGAACATATAAATATCTACACCGCCATCTCTATTAAGATGGAGATATCTACACCGCTATCTGTATAAACATGGAAATATCTACACCGCTATATGTATAAACATGGAAATATCTACACCGCTATCTGTATAAACATGGAAATATCTACACCGCTACCGGTATAAACATGGAAATATCAGCACCGCTATCGTTATGAACATGGAAATATCTACACCGCCATCTGTATGAACATGGAATTATCTACACAGCCATCTGTATGAACATGGAAATATCTACACCGCTATCTGTATGAACATGGAAATATCTACACCGCTATCTGTATGAACATGGAAATATCTACAGAGCCATCTGGATGAACATGGAAATATCTACACCGCTATCTGTATGAACATGGTAATACATACACCTGTATCTGTATGAACATGGAAATATCTACACCGCTATCTGTATGAAAATGGAAATATCTACACCGCTATATGTATGAACATGGAAATATCTTCACCGCCATCTGAATGAACATGGATATATCTACACAGCCATCTGTATGAACATGGAAATATCTACACCGCTATCTGTGTAAACATGCATACATCTTCACCGCTATCTGTGTAAACATGGAAATATCTACACCGCTATCTTTATGAACGTGGAAATATCTACACCGCTAACTGTTTGAACAGGGAAATATATACACCGCTATCTGCATGAAAATGGAAATATCTACACCGCTATCTGTATGAACATGGAAATACATACAACGCTATCTGTATGAACATGGAAATATCTACACCGCTATCTGTATGAACTTGGAAATATCTACACTGCTATCTGTAAGAACATGGAAATATCTTCACCGCCACATGTATGAACATGAATATATCTACACAGCCATCTGGATGAACATGGAAATATCTGCATCGCTATGTGTATGAAGATGGAAATATCTACACTGCTATCTGTATAAAGATGGAAATATCTGCACCACTACCTGTATAAACATGGAAATATCAGCACCGCTATCAGTATGAACATGGAAATATCTACACCGCTATCTGTATGAACATGGAAATATCTTCACCGCTATCTGTAAGAACATGGAAATATGTACACATCCATCTGGATGAACATGTAAATGTCTACACCGCTATCTGTATGAACATGGAAATACATACACCGCTATCTGTATGAACATGGAAATATCTACACCGCTATCTGTATGAACATGGAAATATCTACACCGCTATCTGTATGAACATGGAAATATCTTCACCGCCATCTTTATGAACATGGATATATCTACACAGCCATCTGGATGAACATGGAAATATCTGCACCGCTATCTGTATGAACACGGAAATATCTACACCGCTATCTGTATGAACATGGATATATCTACACAGCCATTTGGATGAACATGGAAATATCTACACCGCTGTCTGTGTAAACATGCATACATTTTCACCGCTATCTGTGTAAACATGGAGATATCTAAACCGCTATCTGTTTGAATATGGAAATATCTTCACCGCTATCTGCATGAAAATGGAAATATCTACACAGCTATCTGCACATACATGGAAATATCTACAAAGCTATCTCTTTACACATGGAAATAACTACACCGCTATCTCTATAAACATGGAAATACCTACACCGCCATCTGTATGAACATGAAAATATCTACACCGCCATCTGTATGAACATATAAATATCTACACCGCCATCTGTATTAAGATGGAGATACCTACACCTCTATCTGAATAAACGTGGAAATATCCACACCGCTACCTATATAAACATGGAAATATCTACACCGCTATGTGTATAAACATGGAAATATCTACACCGCTACCTGTATAAACATGGAAATATCAGCACCGCTATCTGTATGAACATGGAAATATCTACACCGCTATTTGTATGATCATGGAAATATCTACACCGATATCTGTATGAACATGGAAATACCTTCACCGCCATCTCTATGAACATGGATATATCTACACAGCCAACTGGATGAACAAGGAAATATCAGCACCGCTGTCTGTATGAACATGGAAATATCTACACCGCTATCTGTATGAAGATGGAAATATCTACACCGCTATCTGTAGGAACATGGAAATATCTTCACCGCCATCTGTATGAACATAGATATATCTACACAGCCATCTGGATGAACATGGAAATATCTACAACGCTATCTGCATGAACATGGAAATATCTACACCGCTATCTGTTTGAACATGGAAATAGGTACACCGCTATCTGCATGAAAATGGAAATATCTACACAGCTATCTGCATATACATGGATTTATCTACACAGGTATCTCTTTACACATGGAAATAACTACACCGCTATCTCTATAAACATGGAAATATCTACACCGACATCTGTATGAACGTGGAAATATCTGCAGCGCCATCTGTATGAACATATAAATATCTAAACCACCATCTGTATGAAGAAGGACATATCTACACCGCAATCTGTATAAACATTGAAATATGTACACCGCTATCTGTACGAACATGGAAATATCAACACCGCTATCTGTATAAACACGGAAATATGTACACCACTACCTGTATAAACATGGAAGTATCAGCACCGCTATCGGTATGAACATGGCAATATCTACAAGGCTATCTGTATGAACATGGAAATATCTACACCGCTATCTGTATGAACATGGAAATATCTACACCGCTATCTGTATCAACATGAAATATCTACACAGCCATCTGGATGAACATAGAAATGTCTACACCGCTATCAGTATGAACATGGAAATACATACACCGCTATCTGTATGAACATGGAAATATCTACACCGCTATCTGTATGAACATGGAAATATCTACACCGCTATCTGTGTGAACATGGAAATATCTTCACCGCCATCTGTATGAACATGGATATATCTACACAGCCATCTGGATGAACATGGAAATATCTGCACCGCTATCTGTATGAACATGGAAATATCTACACCGCTATCTGTATGAACATGGATATATCTACACACCCATCTGGATGAACATGGAAATATCTACACCACTATCTGTGTAAACATGCATACATCTTCACCGCTATCTGTATAAACATGTAAATATCTACACCGCTTTCTGTATGAACATGGAAATATCTACACCACTATCTGTGTAAACATGCATACAACTTCACCGCTATCTGTATAAACATGGAAATATCTACACCGCTATCTGTTTGAACATGGAAATATCTACACCGCTATCTGCATGAAAATGGAAATATCTACACAGCTATCTGCACATACATGGAAATATCTACAAAGCTATCTCTATACACATGGAAATATCTACACCGCTATCTGTATGAACAGGGAAATATCTACACCGCCATCTGTATGAACATGGAAATATCTGCACCGCCATCTGAATGAACATATAAATATCTACACCGCCATCTGAATTAAGATGGAGATATCTACACCGCTATCTGTATAAACATAGAAATATCTACACCGCTATGTGTATAAACATGGAAATATCTACACCGCTATCTGTATAAACATGGAAATATCTACACCACTACCTGCATAAACATGGAAATATCAGCACCGCTATCAGTATGAACATGGAAATATCTACATTGCCATCTGTATGAACATGGAAATACCTTCACCGCCATCTGTATGAACATGGAAATATCTGCACCGCCATCTGTATGAACATATAAATATCTATACCGCCATCTGTATTAAGATGGAAATATCTACACAGCCATCTGGATGAACATGGAAATATCTACACCGCTATCTGTTTGAACATGGAAATACATACACCGCTATCTGTATGAACATGGAAATATCTACACCGCTATCTGTATGAACATGGAAATATCTACACCGCTATATGTATGAACATGGAAATATCTTCACCGCCATCTGAATGAACATGGATATATCTACACAGCCATCTGGATGAACATGGAAATATCTACACCGCTATCTGTGTAAACATGCATACATCTTCACCGCTATCTGTGTAAACATGGAAATATCTACACCGCTATCCTTATGAACGTGGAAATATCTACACCGCTAACTGTTTGAACAGGGAAATATATACACCGCTATCTGCATGAAAATGGAAATATCTACACCGCTATCTGTATGAACATGGAAATACATACAACGTTATCTGTATGAACATGGAAATATCTACACCGCTATCTGTATGAACTTGGAAATATCTACACCGCTATCGGTATGAACATGGAAATACCTTCACCGCCATATGTATGAACATGAATATCTCTACACAGACATCTGGATGAACATGGAAATATCTGCACCGCTATGTGTATGAACATGGAAATATCTACACCGCTATCTGTATAAACATGGAAATATCTTCACCGACATCTGTATGAACATGGAAATATCTGCACCGCCACCTGTATGAACATATAAATATCTACACCGCTATCTGTATGAACTTGGAAATACCTTCACCGCCATCTGTATGAACATGGATATATCTACACAGCCATCTGGATGAACATGGAAATATCTACACCGCTATCAGTATGAAAATGGAAATACATACACCGCTATCTGTATGAATATGGAAATATCTTCACCGCCATCTGTATGAACGTGGGAATATCTACACCGCTATCTGTATGAACATGGAAATATCTACACCGCTATCTGTATGAACATGCAAATATCTTCACCGCCATCTGTATGAACATGGATATATCTACACAGCCATCTGGATGAACATGGAAATATCTGCACCGCTATCTGTATGATCATGGAAATATCTACACCGCTATCTGTATGAACATGGATATATCTACACAGCCATCTGGATGAACAAGGAAATATCTACACCGCTATCTGTGTAAACATGCATACATCTTCACCGCTATCTGTATAAACATGTAAATATCTACACCGCTTTCTGTATGAACACGGAAATATCTACACCACTATCTGTGTATACATGCATACATCTTCACCGCTATCTCTATAAACATGGAAATATCTACACCGATATCTGTTTGAACATGGAAATATCTACACCGCTATCTGCATGAAAATGGAAATATCTACACAGCTATCTGCACATACATGGAAATATCTACAAAGCTATCTCTCTACACATGGAAATAACTACAACGCTATCTGTATGAACATGGAAATATCTACACCGCCATCTGTATGAACATGGAAATATCTGCACCGCCATCTGAATGAACATATAAATATCTACACCGCCATCTGTATTAAGATGGAGATATCTACACCGCTATCTGTATAAACATGGAAATATCTACACCGCTATGTGTATAAACATGGAAATATCTACACTGCTATCTGTATAAACATGGAAATATCTACACCGCTACCTGCATAAACATGGAAATATCAGCACCGCTATCAGTATGAACATGGAAATATCTACATCGCCATCTGTATGAACATGGAAATATCTTCACCGCCATCTGTATGAACATGGAAATATCTGCACCGCCATCTGTATGAACATATAAATATCTACACCGCCATCTGTATTAAGATGGAGATATCTACACCGCTATCTGCATAAACATGGAAATATCTACACCGCTATGTGTATAAACATGGAAATATCTACACCGCTATCTGTATAAACATGGAAATATCTACACCACTACCAGTATAAACATGGAAATATCAGCACCGCTATCGGTATAAACATGGAAATATCTACACCGCCATCTGTATGAACATGGAATTATCTACACAGCCATCTGTATGAACATGGAAATATCTACACCGCTATCTGTATGAACATGGAAATATCTACACCGCTATCTGTATGAACATGGAAATATCTACACCGCTATCTGTATGAACATGGAAATATCTTCACTGCCATCTGTATGAACATGGATATATCTACACAGCCATCTGGAAGAACATGGAAATATCTGCACCGCTATCTGTATGAACATGGAAATATCTACACCGCTATCTGTATGAACATGGATATATCTACACAGCCATCTGGATGAACAAGGAAATATCTACACCGCTATCTGTATGAACATGGAAATATCTACACCGCTACATGTATGAACATGGAAATATCTTCACCGCCATCTGAATGAACATGGATATATCTACACAGCCATCTGGATGAACATGGAAATATCTTCACCGCTATCTGTGTAAACATGGAAATATCTACACCGCTATCTTTATGAACGTGGAAATATCTACACCGCTAACTGTTTGAACAGGGAAATATATGCACCGCTATCTGCATGAAAATGGAAATATGTGCACCGCTATCTGTATGAACATGGAAATACATACAACGCTATCTGTATGAACATGGAAATATCTACACCACTATCTGTATGAACTTGGAAATATCTACACCGCTATCTTTATGAACATGGAAATATCTACACCGCCATATGTATGAACATGAATATATCTGCACAGCCATCTGGATGAACATGGAAATATCTGTACCGCTACGTGTATGAACATGGAAATATCTACACCGCTATCTGTATAAACATGGAAATATCTACACCGCTACCTGTATAAACATGGAAATATCAGCACCGCTATGAGTATGAACATGGAAATATCTACACCGCCATCTGTATGAACATGGAAATATCTTCACCGCTATCTGTAAGAACATGGAAATAAGTACACAGCCATCTGGATGAACATGTAAATCTCTACACCGCTATCTGTATGAACTTGGAAATATCTACACCGCTATCTGTGTGAACATGGAAATACCTTCACCGCCATATGTATGAACATGAATATATCTACACAGCCATCTGGATGAACATGGAAATATCTACACCGCTATCTGTGTAAACATGCATACATCTTCACCGCTATCTGTATAGACATGTAAATATCTACACCGCTTTCTGTATGAACATGGAAATATCTACACCACTATCTGTGTAAACATGCATACATCTTCACCGTTATCTGTATAAACATGGAAATATCTACCCCGCTATCTGTATGAACATGGAAATATCTACACCGCTATCTGTATGAACATGGAAATATGTACACCGCTATCTGTATGAACATGGAAATATCTCCTCCGCCATCTGTATGAACATAGATATATCTTCACAGCCATCTGGATGAACATGGAAATATCTACACCGCTATCTGTATGAACATGGAAATATCTACACCGCTATCTGTGTAAACATGCATACATCTTCACCGCTATCCGCATGAAAATGGAAATATCTACACAGCTATCTGCATATACATGGAAATATCTACAAAGCTATCTCTTTACACATGGAAATAACTACACTGCTATCTCTATAAACATGGAAATATCTACACCGCCATCTGTATGAACATGGAAATATCTGCACCGCCATCTGTATGAACATATAAATATCTACACCGCCATCTGTATTAAGATGGAGATATCTACACCGCTATCTGTATAAAGTTGAAAATATCTACACCGCTATCACTATAAACATGGAAATATCTACACTGCTTTCTGTATAAACATGGAAATATCTACACCGCTACCTGTATAAACATGGAAATATCAGCACCGCTATCTGTATGAACATGGAAATAGCTACAAAGCCATCTGGAAGAACATGGAAATATCTACACCGCTATCTGTATGAACATGGATATAGCTACACCGCTCTCTGTAAGAACATGGAAATATCTACACCGCCATCTGTATGAACATGGAAATATCTTCTCCGCAATCTGTATGAACATGGATATATCTACACAGCCATCTGGATGAACATGGAAATATCTACATCACTATCAGTATGAACATGGAAATATCTACACCGCCATCTGTATGAACATGGATATATCTACACAGCCATCTGTATAAACATGGAAATATCTACACCGCTATCTGTATGAACATGGAAATATCTACACCGCTATCTGTATAAACACGGAAATATGTACACCGCTACCTGTATAAACATGGAAGTATCAGCACCGCTATCTGTATGAACATGGCAATATCTACACGGCTATCTGTATGAACATGGAAATATCTACACCGCTCTCTGTATGAACATGGAAATATCTTCACCGCCATCTGTATGAACATGGATATATCTACACAGCCATCTGGATGAACATGGAAATATCTACACCGCTATCTGTATGAACATGGAAATATATACACTGCTATCTGTATGAACATGGAAATATCTACACAGCCATCTGGAAGAACATGGAAATATCTACACTGCTATCTGTATGAACATGGAAATACATACACCGCTATCTGAATGAACATGGAAATATCGACTCGGCTATCTGTATGTACATGGAAATATCTACACCGCTATCTGTACGAACAAAGAAATATCTTCACCGCCATCTGTATGAACATGGATATATCTACACAGCCATCTGGATGAACATGGAAATATCTGCACCGCTATCAGTATGAACATGGAAATATATACACCGCTATCTGTATGAACATGGATATATCTACACAGCCATCTGGATGAACATGGAAATATCTACACCGCTATTCATGTAAACATGCATACAACTTCGCCGCTATCTGTATAAACATGGAAATATCTACACCGCTATCTTTATGAACATGGAAATATCTACACCGCTAACTGTTTGAACAGGGAAATACATACACCGCTATCTGCAAGAAAATGGAAATATCTACCCAGATATCTGCATATACATGGAAATGTTTACACAGCTATCTCTTTACACATGGAAATAACTACACCGCTATCTGTATGAACATGGAAATATCTACACCGCCATCTGTATGAACATGGAAATATCTGCACCGCCATCTGTATGAACATATAAATATCTTCACCGCCATCTGTATTAAGATGGAGATATCTACACCGCTATCTGTTTAAACATGGAAATATCTACACCGCTATCTGTATAAACATGGAAATATCTAAACCGCTATGTGTATAAGCATGGAAATATCTACACCGCTATCTGTATAAACATGGAAATATCTACACCGCTACCTGTATAAACATGGAAATATCAGCACCGCTATCGGTATGAACATGGAAATATCTACACCACCATCTGTAAGAACATGGAAACATCTTCACAGCCATCTGTATGAACATGGATATTTCTACACAGAAATCTGTATGAACATGGAAATATCTACCCCGCTATCTGTATGATCATGGAAATATCTACACCGCTATCTGTATGAACATGGAAATATCTTCACCGCCATCTGTATGAACATGGATATGTCTCCACAGCCATCTGGATGAACATGGAAATATCTACACCGCTATCTGTATGAACATGGATATATCTAAACAGCCATCTGGATGAACATGGAAAAATCTACACTGCAATCTGTATGAACATGGAAATATCTACACCGCTATCTGTATGTACATGGAAATATCTACACAGCCATCTGGATGAACATGGAAATATCTACACCGCTATCTGTATGAACATGGAAATACATACACCGCTATCTGTATGAACATGGAAATATCTACACCGCTATCAGTATGAACATGGAAATATCTTCCCCGCCATCTGTATGAACATGGATATATCTACACAGCCATCTGGATGAACATGGAAATATCTGCACTGCTTTCTGTATGAACATGGAAATATCTACAACGCTATCTGTATCAACATGGACATATCAACACAGCCATCTGGATGAACATGGAAATATCTACACCGCTATCTGTGTAAACATGCATACATCTTCACCGCTATCTGTATAAACATGGAAATGTCTACCCCGCTATCTTTATGAACATGGAAATATCTACACCGCTAACTGTTTGAACATGGAAATATATACACCGCTATCTGCATGAAAATGGAAATATCTACACAGCTATCTGCATATACATGGAAATATCTACACAGCTATCTCTTTACACATGGAAATAACTACACCGCTATGTGTATGAACATGGAAACATCTACACCGCCATCTGTATGAACATGGAAATATCTGCACCGCCATCTGTATTAAGATGGAGATATCTACACCGCTATCTGTATAAACATGGAAATATCTAAACCGCTATGTGTATAAACATGGAAATATCTACACCGCTATCTGTATAAACATGGAAATATCTTCACCGCTACCTGTATAAACATGGAAATATCAGCACCGCTATAGGTATGAACATGGAAATATCTACACCACCATCTGTAAGAACATAGAAATATCTTCACCGCCATCTGTATGAACATGGATATATCTACACAGCCAACTGTATGAACATGGAAATATCTACTCCGCTATCTGGATGAAGATGGAAATATCTACACCGCTATCTGTATGAACATGGAAATATCTATACCGCTCTCTGTGTACACATGCATACATCTTCACCGCTATCTGTATAAACATGGAAATAACTACACCGCTCTCTGTATGAACATGGAAATATCTACACCGCTATCTGTTTGAACTTGGAAATATCTAAACCGCTATCTGCATGAAAATGGAAATAACTCCACAGCTATCTGCATATACATGGAAATATCTACACAGCTATCTCTTTACACATGGAAATAACTACACCGCTACCTCCATAAACATGGAAATACCTACACCGCCATCTGTATGAACATGGAAATATCTGCACCACCATCTGTATGAACATATAAATATCTACACCGCCATCTGTATTAAGAAGGAGATATCTACACCGCTATCTGTATAAACATGGAAATATCTACACCGCTATCTGCATGAAAATGGAAATATCTACACCGCTATCTGTATAAACATGGAAATATGTACACCGCTACCTGTATAAACATGGAAGTATCAGCACCGCTATCGGTATGAACATGGCAATATCTACACGGTTATCTGTATGAACATGGAAATATCTACACCGCTATCTGTATGAACATGGAAATATCTTCACCGCCATCTGTATGAACATGGATATATCTACACAGCCACCTGGATGAACATGGAAATATCTACACCGTTATCTGTATGAACATGGAAATATCTACACCGCTATCTGTATGAACATGGAAATATCTACACCGCTATCTGTATGAACATGGAATTATCTACACCGCTATCTGTATGAACATGGAAATATCTTCTCCGCCATCTGTATGAACATAGATATATCTACACAGCCATCTGGATGAACATGGAAATATCAACACCGCTATCTGTATGAACATGGAAATATCTACACCGCTATCTGTGTAAACATGCATACATCTTCACCGCTATCTGCATGAAAATGGAAATATCTACACAGCTATCTGCATATACATGGAAATATCTACAAAGCTATCTCTTTAGACATGGAAATAACTACACTGCTATCTCAATAAACATGGAAATATCTACACCGCAATCTGTATGAACATGGAAATATCTGCACCGCCATCTGTATGAACATATAAATATCTACACCGCCATCTGTATTAAGATGGAGATATCTACACCGCTATTTGTATAAACTTGGAAATATCTACACCGCTATCTGTATAAACATGGAAATATCTACACCGCTTTCTGCATAAACATGGAAATATCTACACCGCTACCTGTATAAACATGGAAATATCAGCACCGCTATCTGTATGAACATGGAAGTAGCTACACAGCCATCAGGATAAACATGGAAATATCTACACCGCTATCTGTATGAACATGGAAATAGCTACACCGCTATCTGTATGAACATGGAAATATCTTCACCGCCATCTGTATGAACATGGATATATCTACACAGCCATCTGGACGAACATGGAAATACCTACACCGCTATCTCTATGAACATGGAAATAGCTTCACTGCTATCTGTATGAACATGGAAATATCTACACCGCTATCTGTATGAACATGGAAATATCTACATCGCTATCTGTATAAACCTGGAAATATCTACACCGCTACCTGTATAAACATGGAAATATCAGCACCGCTATCTGAATGAATATGGAAATATCTACAGCGTAATCTGCATGAACTTGGAAATATCTACACCAATATCCGTATGAACATGGAAATATCTTCACCGCCATGTGTATGAACATAGATATATCTACACAGCCATCTGGATGAACAAGGAAATATCAGCACCGCTGTCTGTATGAACATGGAAATATCTACAACGCTATCTGTTTGAACATGGAAATATCTACACCGCTATCTGTATGAACTTTTAAATATCTTCACCGCCATTTGTATGAACATGGATATATCTCCACAGCCATCTGGATGAACATGGAAATATCTACACCGCTATCTGTATGAACATGGAAATATCTACACAGCTATCTGTGTAAACATGCATACATCTTCACCGCTATCTTTATAAACATGGAAATATCTACAATGCTATCTGTATGAACATGGAAATATCTACACCGCTATCTGTTTGAACATGGAAATATCTACACCGCTATCTGCATGAAAATGGAAATATGTACACAGCTATCTGCATATACATGGAAATATCTATACAGCTATCTCTTTCCACATGAAAATAACTACACCGCTATCTCTATGAACTTGGAAATATCTACACCACTATGTGTATAAACATGGAAATATCTACACCGCTATCTGTATAAACATGGAAATGTCTACACCGCTACCTGTATAAACATGGAAATATCAGCACCGCTATCAGTATGAACATGGAAATATCTACACCGCCATCTGTATGAACATGGAAATATCTTCACTGCCATCTGTATGAACATGGAAATATCTGCACCGCCATCTGTATGAACATATAAATATCTACACCGCCATCTGTATTAAGGTGGAGATATATACACCGCTATCTGTATAAACATGGAAATATCTACACCGCTATATGTATAAGCATGGAAATATCTACACCGCTACCTGTAAAAACATGGAAATATCTACACCGCTACCCGTATAAACATGGAAATATCAGCACCGCTATCGGTATGAACAAGGAAATATCTACACCGCCATCTGTATGAACGTGGAATTATCTACACAGCCATCTGGAAGTACATGGAAATATCTACACCGCTATCTGTATGAACATGGAAATAACTACACCGCTATCTGTATGAACATGGAAATATCTACACAGCCATCTGGATGAACATGGAAATATCTACACCGCTCTCTGTATGAACATGAAAATTCATACACCGGTATCTGTATGAACATGGAAATATCTACACCGCTATCTGTATGAACATGGAAATATCTGCACCGCTATATGTATGAACATGGAAATATCTACACCGCTATCTGTGTAAACATGCATACATCTTCACCGCTATCTGTGTAAACATCATGGAAATATCTACACCGCTATCTTTATGAACGTGGAAATATCTACACCGCTAACTGTTTGAACAGGGAAATATATACACCACTATCTGTATGAAAATGGAAATATCTACACCGCTATCTGTATGAACATGGAAATACATACACCGCTATCTGTATGAACATGGAAATATCTACACCGCTATCTGTATGAACATGGAAATATCTACACCGCTATCTGTATGAACATGGAAATATCTTCACCGCCATCTGTATGAACATGGATATATCACCACAGCCATCTTTATGAACATGGAAATATCTGCACCGCTATGTGTATGAACATGGAAATATCTACACCGCTACCTGTATAAACATGGAAATATCAGCACCGCTATCAGTATGAACATGGAAATATCTAGACCGCCATCTGTATGAACATGGAAATACCTTCACCGCCATCTGTTTGAACATGGAAATATCTGCACCGCCATCTGTATGAACATATAAATATCTACAACGCCATCTGTATTAAGATGGAGATATCTACACCGCTATGTGTATAAACATGGAAATATCTACACCGCTATGTGTATAAACATGCAAATATCTACACCGCTACCTGTATAAACATGGAAATATCTACACCGCTACCTGTATAAACATGGAAATATCAGCACCGCTATCGGTATGAACATGGAAATATCTACACCGCCATCTGTATGAACATGGAAATATCTACACAGCCATCTGGATGAACATGGAAATATCTACACCTCTATCTGTATGAACATGGAAATATCTACACAGCCATCTGGATGAACGTGGAAATATCTACACCGCTATCTGTATGAACATGGAAATACATACACCGGTATCTGTATGAACATGGAAATATCTACACCGCTATCTGTATGAACATGGAAATATCTACACCGCTATCTGTATGAACATGGAAATATCTTCACCGCCATCTGTATGAACATGGATATATCTACACATCCATCTGGATGAACATGGAAATATCTACACCGCTATCTGTGTAAACATGCATACATCTTCACCGCTATCTGTATAAACATGTAAATTTCTACACCGCTATCTTTATGAACTTGGAAATACCTACAACGCTAAGTGTTTGAACAGGGAAATATTTACACCTCTATCTGCATGAAAATGGAAATATCTACACCGCTATCTGTATGAACATGGAAATACATACACTACTATCTGTATGAACATGGAAATATCTACACCGCTATCTGTATAAACACGGAAATATGTACACCGCTACCTGTATAAACATGGAAGTATCAGCACCGCTATCTGTATCAACATGGCAATATCTACACGGCTATCTGTATGAACATGGAAATATCTACACCGCTCTCTGTATGAACATGGAAATATCTTCACCGCCATCTGTATGAACATGGATATATCTACACAGCCATCTGGATGAACATGGAAATATCTACACCGCTATCTGTATGAACATGGAAATATATACATCGCTATCTGTATGAACATGGAAATATCTACACAGCCATCTGGAAGAACATGGAAATATCTACACTGCTATCTGTATGAACATGGAAATACATACACCGCTATCTGAATGAACATGGAAATATCTACTCGGCTATCTGTATGTACATGGAAATATCTACACCGCTATCTGTACGAACAAAGAAATATCTTCACCGCCATCTGTATGAACATGGATATATCTACACAGCCATCTGGATGAACATGGAAATATCTGCACCGCTATCAGTATGAACATGGAAATATATACACCGCTATCTGTATGAACATGGATATATCTACACAGCCATCTGGATGAACATGGAAATATCTACACCGCTATTCATGTAAACATGCATACAACTTCGCCGCTATCTGTATAAACATGGAAATATCTACACCGCTATCTTTATGAACATGGAAATATCTACACCGCTAACTGTTTGAACAGGGAAATATATACACCGCTATCTGCAAGAAAATGGAAATATCTACCCAGATATCTGCATATACATGGAAATGTTTACACAGCTATCTCTTTACACGTGGAAATAACTACACCGCTATCTGTATGAACATGGAAATATCTACACCGCCATCTGTATGTACATGGAAATATCTGCACCGCCATCTGTATGAACATATAAATATCTTCACCGCCATCTGTATTAAGATGGAGATATCTACACCGCTATCTGTTTAAACATGGAAATATCTACACCGCTATCTGTATAAACATGGAAATATCTAAACCGCTATGTGTATAAGCATGGAAATATCTACACCGCTATCTGTATAAACATGGAAATATCTACACCGCTACCTGTATAAACATGGAAATATCAGCACCGCTACCGGTATGAACATGGAAATATCTACACCACCATCTGTAAGAACATGGAAATATCTTCACAGCCATCTGTATGAACATGGATATTTCTACACAGAAATCTGTATGAACATGGAAATATCTACCCCGCTATCTGTATGATCATGGAAATATCTACACCGCTATCTGTATGAACATGGAAATATCTTCACCGCCATCTGTATGAACATGGATATGTCTCCACAGCCATCTGGATGAACATGGAAATATCTACACCGCTATCTGTATGAACATGGATATATCTACACAGCCATCTGGATGAACATGGAAAAATCTACACTGCAATCTGTATGAACATGGAAATATCTACACCGCTATCTGTATGTACATGGAAATATCTACACAGCCATCTGGATGAACATGGAAATATCTACACCGCTATCTGTATGAACATGGAAATACATACACCGCTATCTGTATGAACATGGAAATATCTACACCGCTATCAGTATGAACATGGAAATATCTTCCCCGCCATCTGTATGAACATGGATATATCTACACAGCCATCTGGATGAACATGGAAATATCTGCACTGCTTTCTGTATGAACATGGAAATATCTACAACGCTATCTGTATGAACATGGACATATCAACACAGCCATCTGGATGAACATGGAAATATCTACACCGCTATCTGTGTAAACATGCATACATCTTCACCGCTATCTGTATAAACATGGAAATGTCTACCCCGCTATCTTTATGAACATGGAAATATCTACACCGCTAACTGTTTGAACAGGGAAATATATACACCGCTATCTGCATGAAAATGGAAATATCTACACAGCTATCTGCATATACATGGAAATATCTACACAGCTATCTCTTTACACATGGAAATAACTACACCGCTATGTGTATGAACATGGAAACATCTACACCGCCATCTGTATGAACATGGAAATATCTGCACCGCCATCTGTATTAAGATGGAGATATCTACACCGCTATCAGTATAAACATGTAAATATCTACACCGCTATCTGTATAAACATGGAAATATCTAAACCGCTATGTGTATAAACATGGAAATATCTACACCGCTATCTGTATAAACATGGAAATATCTTCACCGCTACCTGTATAAACATGGAAATATCAGCACCGCTATCGGTATGAACATGGAAATATCTACACCACCATCTGTAAGAACATAGAAATATCTTCACCGCCATCTGTATGAACATGGATATATCTACACAGCCAACTGTATGAACATGGAAATATCTACTCCGCTATCTGGATGAAGATGGAAATATCTACACCGCTATCTGTATGAACATGGAAATATCTACACCGCTCTCTGTGTACACATGCATACATCTTCACCGCTATCTGTATAAACATGGAAATAACTACACCGCTCTCTGTATGAACATGGAAATATCTACACCGCCATCTGTATGTACATGGAAATATCTGCACCGCCATCTGTATGAACATATAAATATCTTCACCGCCATCTGTATTAAGATGGAGATATCTACACCGCCATCTGTATTAAGATGGAGATATCTACACCGCTATCTGTATAAACATGAAAATATCTACACCGCTATCTGTATAAACATGGAAATATCTACACCGCTACCTGTATAAACATGGAAATATCAGCACCGCTACCGGTATGAACATGGAAATATCTACACCACCATCTGTAAGAACATGGAAATATCTTCACAGCCATCTGTATGAACATGGATATTTCTACACAGAAATCTGTATGAACATGGAAATATCTACCCCGCTATCTGTATGATCATGGAAATATCTACACCGCTATCTGTATGAACATGGAAATATCTTCACCGCCATCTGTATGAACATGGATATGTCTCCACAGCCATCTGGATGAACATGGAAATATCTACACCGATATCTGTATGAACATGGATATATCTACACAGCCATCTGGATGAACATGGAAAAATCTACACTGCAATCTGTATGAACATGGAAATATCTACACCGCTATCTGTATGTACATGGAAATATCTACACAGCCATATGGATGAACATGGAAATATCTACACCGCTATCTGTATGAACATGGAAATACATACACCGCTCTCTGTATGAACATGGAAATATCTACACCGCTATCTGTATGAACATGGAAATATCTACACCGCTATCAGTATGAACATGGAAATATCTTCCCCGCCATCTGTATGAACATGGATATATCTACACAGCCATCTGGATGAACATGGAAATATCTGCACTGCTATCTGTATGAACATGGAAATATCTACAACGCTATCTGTATGAACATGGACATATCTACACAGCCATCTGGATGAACATGGAAATATCTACACCGCTATCTGTGTAAACATGCATACATCTTCACCGCTATCTGTATAAACATGGAAATGTCTACCCCGCTATCTTTATGAACATGGAAATATGTACACCGCTACCTGTATAAACATGGAAGTATCAGCACCGCTATCGGTATGAACATGGCAATATCTACACGGTTATCTGTATGAACATGGAAATATCTACACCGCTATCTGTATGAACATGGAAATATCTTCACCGCCATCTGTATGAACATGGATATATCTACACAGCCACCTGGATGAACATGGAAATATCTACACCGTTATCTGTATGAACATGGAAATATCTACACCGCTATCTGTATGAACATGGAAATATCTACACCGCTATCTGTATGAACATGGAATTATCTACACCGCTATCTGTATGAACATGGAAATATCTTCTCCGCCATCTGTATGAACATAGATATATCTACACAGCAATCTGGATGAACATGGAAATATCAACACCGCTATCTGTATGAACATGGAAATATCTACACTGCTATCTGTGTAAACATGCATACATCTTCACCGCTATCTGCATGAAAATGGAAATATCTACACAGCTATCTGCATATACATGGAAATATCTACAAAGCTATCTCTTTAGACATGGAAATAACTACAGTGCTATCTCTATAAACATGGAAATATCTACACCGCAATCTGTATGAACATGGAAATATCTGCACCGCCATCTGTATGAGCATACAAATATCTACACCGCCATCTGTATTAAGATGGAGATATCTACACCGCTGTTTGTATAAACTTGGAAATATCTACACCGCTATCTGTATAAACATGGAAATATCTACACCGCTTTCTGCATAAACATGGAAATATCTACACCGCTACCTGTATAAACATGGAAATATCAGCACCGCTATCTGTATGAACATGGAAATAGCTACACAGCCATCAGGATAAACATGGAAATATCTACACCGCTATCTGTATGAACATGGAAATAGCTACACCGATATCTGTATGAACATGGAAACATCTTCACCGCCATCTGTATGAACATGGATATATCTACACAGCCATCTGGATGAACATGGAAATACCTACACCGCTATCTCTATGAACATGGAAATAGCTTCACTGCTATCTGTATGAACATGGAAATATCTACACCGCTATCTGTATGAACATGGAAATATCTTCACCGCTATCTGTATGAACATGGAAATATCTACATCGCTATCTGTATAAACCTGGAAATATCTACACCGCTACCTGTATAAACATGGAAATATCAGCACCGCTATCTGAATGAATATGGAAATATCTACAGCGTAATCTGCATGAACTTGGAAATATCTACACCAATATCCGTATGAACATGGAAATATCTTCACCGCCATGTGTATGAACATAGATATATCTACACAGCCATCTGGATGAACAAGGAAATATCAGCACCGCTGTCTGTATGAACATGGAAATATCTACACCGCTATCTGTTTGAACATGGAAATATCTACACCGCTATCTGTATGAACTTTTAAATATCTTCACCGCCATTTGTATGAACATGGATATATCTCCACAGCCATCTGGATGAACATGGAAATATCTACACCGCTATCTGTATGAACATGGAAATATCTACACAGCTATCTGTGTAAACATGCATACATCTTCACCGCTATCTTTATAAACATGGAAATATCTACAATGCTATCTGTATGAACATGGAAATATCTACACCGCTATCTGTTTGAACATGGAAATATCTACACCGCTATCTGCATGAAAATGGAAATATGTACACAGCTATCTGCATATACATGGAAATATCTATACAGCTATCTCTTTCCACATGAAAATAACTACACCGCTATCTCTATAAACTTGGAAATATCTACACCACTATGTGTATAAACATGGAAATATCTACACCGCTATCTGTATAAACATGGAAATGTCTACACCGCTACCTGTATAAACATGGAAATATCAGCACCGCTATCAGTATGAACATGGAAATATCTACACCGCCATCTGTATGAACATGGAAATATCTTCACTGCCATCTGTATGAACATGGAAATATCTGCACCGCCATCTGTATGAACATATAAATATCTACACCGCCATCTGTATTAAGGTGGAGATATATACACCGCTATCTGTATAAACATGGAAATATCTACACCGCTATATGTATAAGCATGGAAATATCTACACCGCTACCTGTAAAAACATGGAAATATCTACACCGCTACCCGTATAAACATGGAAATATCAGCACCGCTATCGGTATGAACAAGGAAATATCTACACCGCCATCTGTATGAACGTGGAATTATCTACACAGCCATCTGGAAGTACATGGAAATATCTACACCGCTATCGGTATGAACATGGAAATATCTACACCGCTATCTGTATGAACATGGAAATATCTACACAGCCATCTGGATGAACATGGAAATATCTACACCGCTCTCTGTATGAACATGAAAATTCATACACCGGTATCTGTATGAACATGGAAATATCTACACCGCTATCTGTATGAACATGGAAATATCTGCACCGCTATATGTATGAACATGGAAATATCTACACCGCTATCTGTGTAAACATGCATACATCTTCACCGCTATCTGTGTAAACATCATGGAAATATCTACACCGCTATCTTTAAGAACGTGGAAATATCTACACCGCTAACTGTTTGAACAGGGAAATATATACACCACTATCTGCATGAAAATGGAAATATCTACACCGCTATCTGTATGAACATGGAAATACATACACCGCTATCTGTATGAACATGGAAATATCTACACCGCTATCTGTATGAACATGGAAATATCTACACCGCTATCTGTATGAACGTGGAAATATCTTCACCGCCATCTGTATGAACATGGATATATCTACACAGCCATCTTTATGAACATGGAAATATCTGCACCGCTATGTGTATGAACATGGAAATATCTACACCGCTACCTGTATAAACATGGAAATATCAGCACCACTATCAGTATGAACATGGAAATATCTAGACCGCCATCTGTATGAACATGGAAATATCTTCACCGCCATCTGTTTGAACATGGAAATATCTGCACCGCCATCTGTATGAACATATAAATATCTACAACGCCATCTGTATTAAGATGGAGATATCTACACCGCTATCTGTATAAACATGGAAATATCTACACCGCTATGTGTATAAACATGCAAATATCTACACCGCTACCTGTATAAACATGGAAATATCTACACCGCTACCTGTATAAACATGGAAATATCAGCACCGCTATCGGTATGAACATGGAAATATCTACACCGCCATCTGTATGAACATGGAAATATCTACACAGCCATCTGGATGAACATGGAAATATCTACACCGCTATCTGTATGAACATGGAAATATCTACTCAGCCATCTGGATGAACGTGGAAATATCTACACCGCTATCTGTATGAACATGGAAATACATACACCGGTATCTGTATGAACATGGAAATATCTACACCGCTATCTGTATGAACATGGAAATATCTACACCGCTATCTGTATGAACATGGAAATATCTTCACCGCCATCTGTATGAACATGGATATATCTACACATCCATCTGGATGAACATGGAAATATCTACACCGCTATCTGTGTAAACATGCATACATCTTCACCGCTATCTGTATAAACATGTAAATTTCTACACCGCTATCTTTATGAACTTGGAAATATCTACAACGCTAAGTGTTTGAACAGGGAAATATATACACCTATATCTGCATTAAAATGGAAATACCTACACCGCTATCTGTATGAACATGGAAATACATACACTACTATCTGTATGAACATGGAAATATCTACACCGCTATCTGTATAAACACGGAAATATGTACACCGCTACCTGTATAAACATGGAAGTATCAGCACCGCTATCTGTATGAATATGGCAATATCTACACGGCTATCTGTATGAACATGGAAATATCTACACCGCTCTCTGTATGAACATGGAAATATCTTCACCGCCATCTGTATGAACATGGATATATCTACACAGCCATCTGGATGAACATGGAAATATCTACACCGCTATCTGTATGAACATGGAAATATATACATCGCTATCTGTATGAACATGGAAATATCTACACAGCCATCTGGAAGAACATGGAAATATCTACACTGCTATCTGTATGAACATGGAAATACATACACCGCTATCTGAATGAACATGGAAATATCTACTCGGCTATCTGTATGTACATGGAAATATCTACACCGCTATCTGTACGAACAAAGAAATATCTTCACCGCCATCTGTATGAACATGGATATATCTACACAGCCATCTGGATGAACATGGAAATATCTGCACCGCTATCAGTATGAACATGGAAATATATACACCGCTATCTGTATGAACATGGATATATCTACACAGCCATCTGGATGAACATGGAAATATCTACACCGCTATTCATGTAAACATGCATACAACTTCGCCGCTATCTGTATAAACATGGAAATATCTACACCGCTATCTTTATGAACATGGAAATATCTACACCGCTAACTGTTTGAACAGGGAAATATATACACCGCTATCTGCAAGAAAATGGAAATATCTACCCAGATATCTGCATATACATGGAAATGTTTACACAGCTATCTCTTTACACGTGGAAATAACTACACCGCTATCTGTATGAACATGGAAATATCTACACCGCCATCTGTATGTACATGGAAATATCTGCACCGCCATCTGTATGAACATATAAATATCTTCACCGCCATCTGTATTAAGATGGAGATATCTACACCGCTATCTGTATAAACACGGAAATATCTACACCGCTATCTGTATAAACATGGAAATATCTAAACCGCTATGTGTATAAGCATGGAAATATCTACACCGCTATCTGTATAAACATGGAAATATCTACACCGCTACCTGTATAAACATGGAAATATCAGCACCGCTACCGGTATGAACATGGAAATATCTACACCACCATCTGTAAGAACATGGAAATATCTTCACAGCCATCTGTATGAACATGGATATTTCTACACAGAAATCTGTATGAACATGGAAATATCTACCCCGCTATCTGTATGATCATGGAAATATCTACACCGCTATCTGTATGAACATGGAAATATCTTCACCGCCATCTGTATGAACATGGATATGTCTCCACAGCCATCTGGATGAACATGGAAATATCTACACCGCTATCTGTATGAACATGGATATATCTACACAGCCATCTGGATGAACATGGAAAAATCTACACTGCAATCTGTATGAACATGGAAATATCTACACCGCTATCTGTATGTACAAGGAAATATCTACACAGCCATCTGGATGAACATGGAAATATCTACACCGCTATCTGTATGAACATGGAAATACATACACCGCTCTCTGTATGAACATGGAAATATCTACACCGCTATCTGTATGAACATGGAAATATCTACACCGCTATCAGTATGAACATGGAAATATCTTCCCCGCCATCTGTATGAACATGGATATATCTACACAGCCATGTGGATGAACATGGAAATATCTGCATTGCTATCTGTATGAACATGGAAATATCTACAACGCTATCTGTATGAACATGGACATATCTACACAGCCATCTGGATTAACATGGAAATATCTAGACCGCTATCTGTATGAACATGGAAATATCTACACAGCTATCTATTTGAACATGGAAATATGTACACCGCTATCTGCATGAAAATGGAAATATCTACACAGCTATCTGCATATACATGGAAATATCTACACAGGTATCTCTTTACACATGGAAATAACTACACCGCTATCTCTATAAACATGGAAATATCTACACCGCCATCTGTATGAACATGGAATTATCTTCAACGCCATCTGTATGAACATGGATATATCTACACAGCCATCTGGATGAACATGGATATATCTGCACCGCTATCTGTATGAACATGGAAATATCTACACCGCTATCTGTATGAACATGGATATATCTACACAGCCATCTGAATGAACATGGAAATATCTACACCGCTATCTGTGTAAACATGCATACATCTTCACCGCTTTCTGTATAAACATGTAAATATCAACACCGCTTTATGTATGAACATGGAAATATCTACACCACTATCTGTGTAAACATGCATACATCTTCACCGCTATCTGTATAAACATGGAAATATCTACACCGCTATCTGTTTGAACATGGAAATATCTACACCGCTATCTGCATGAAAATGGAAATAACTACACAGCTATCTGCACATACATGCAAATATCTACAAAGCTATCTCTTTACACATGGAAATAACTACACCGCTATCTCCATAAACATGGAAATACCTACACCGCCATCTGTATGAACATGGAAATATCTGCACCGCCATCTGTATGAACATATAAATATCTACACCACCATCTGTATTAAGATGGAGATACCTACACCGCTATCTGTATAAACATGGAAATATCTACACCGCTACATGTATAAAAATGGAAATATCTACACCACTGTGTGTATAAACAAGGAAATATCTACACCGCTACCTGTATAAACATGGAAATATCAGCACCGCTATCTGTATGAACATGGAAATATCTACAGCACTATTTGTATGATCATGGAAATATCAACACCGATATCTGTATGAACATGGAAATATCTTCACCGCCATCTCTATGAACATGGATATATCTACACAGCCATCTGGATGAACAAAGAAATATAAGCACCGCTGTCTGTATGGACATGGAAATATCTACACCGCTATCTGTATGAAGATGGAAATATCTACACCGCTATCTGTATGAACATGGAAATACCTTCACCGCCATCTGTATGAACATAGATATATCTACACAGCCATCTGGATGAACATGGAAATATCTACACCGCTATCTGCATGAACATGGAAATATCTACACCGCTGTCTGTACGAACATGGAAATATCTACACCGCTATCTGTTTGAACATGGAAATAGGTACATCTCTATCTGCCTGAAAATGGAAATATCTATACAGCTATCTGCATATACATGGAAATATCTACACAGGTATCTCTTTACACATGGAAATAACTACACCGCTATCTCTATAAACATGGAAATATCTACACCGACATCTGTATGAACTTGGAAATATCTGCACGGCCATCTGTATGAACATATAAATATCTACACCGCCATCTGTATGAAGAAGGAGATATCTACACCGCTATCTGTATAAACATGGAAATATCTACACCGCTATCTGTATGAACATGGAAATATCAACACCGCTATCTGTATAAACACGGAAATATGTACACCGCTACCTGTATAAACATGGAAGTATCAGCACCGCTATCGGTATGAACATGGCAATATCTACACGGCTATCTGTATGAACATGGAAATATCTACACCGCCATCTGTATGAACATGGAAATATCTTCACCGCCATCTGTATGAACATGGATATATCTACACAGCCATCTGGATGAACATGGAATTATCTACACCGCTATCTGTATGAACATGGAAATATCTACACCGCCATCTGTATGAACATGGAAATATCTACACAGCCATCTGGATGAACATGGAAATGTCTACACCGCTATCTGTATGAACATGGAAATACATACACCGCTATCTGTATGAACATGGGAATATCTACACCGCTATCTGTATGAACATGGAAATATCTACACCGCTATCTGTATGAACATGGAAATATCTTCACCGCCATCTGTAAGAACATGGATATATCTACACAGCCATCTGGATGAACATGGAAATATCTGCACCGCTATCTGTTTGAACATGGAATTATCTACACCGCTATCTGTACGAACATGTATATATCTACACAGCCATCTGGATGAACATGGAAATATCTACACCGCTATCTGTGTAAACATGCATACATATTCACCGCTATCTGTATAAACATGTAAATATGTACACCGCTTTCTGTATGAACATGGAAATATCCACACCACTATCTGTGTAAACAGGCATACGTCTTCACCGCTATCTGTATAAACATGGAAATATCTACACCGCTATCTGCATGAAAATGGAAATATCTACACAGCTATCTGCACATACATGGAAATATCCACAAAGCTATCTCTTTACACATAGAAATAACTACACCGCTATCTCTATAAACATGGAAATACCTACACCGCCGTCTGTATGAACATGGAAATATCTGCACCGCCATGTGTATGAACATATAAATATCTACACCGCCATCTGTATTAAGATGGAGATACCTACACCGCTATCTGTATAAACATGGAAATATCTACACCGCTACCTGTATAAAGATGGAAATATCTACACCGCTATGTATATAAACATGGAAGTATCTACACCGCTACCTGTATAAACATGGAAATATCAGCACCGCTATCTGTATGAAAATGGAAATATCTACACCGCTATTTGTATGATCATGGAAATATCTACACCAATATCTGTATGAACTTGGAAATATCTTCACCGCCATCTCTATGAACATGGATATATCTACACAGCCATCTGGATGAACAAGGAAAAATCAGCACCGCTGTCTGTATGAACATGGAAATATCTACACCGCTATCTGTATGAAGATGGAAATATCTACACCGCTATCTGTATGAACATGGAAATATCTTCACCGCCATCTGTATGAACATAGATATATCTACACAGCCATCTGGATGAACATGGAAATATCTACACCGCTATCTGTATGAACTTGGAAATATCTACACCGCTATCTGTTTGAACATGGAAATATCTACACCGCTATCTGCATGAAAATGGAAATATCTACACAGCTATCTGCATATACATGGAAATATCTACACAGCTATCTCTTTACACATGGAAATAACTACACCGCTATCTCTATAAACACGGAAATATCTACTCCGCCTTCTGTATGAACATGGAAATATCTGCACCGCCATCTGTATGAACATATAAATATCTACACCGCCATCTGTATTAAGAAGGAGATATCTACACCCCTATCTGTATAAACATGGAAATATCTACTCTGCTATCTGTATAAACACGGAAATATGTACAACGCTACCTGTATAAACATGGAAGTATCAGCACCGCTATCGGTATGAACATGGCAATATCTACACGACTATCTGTATCAACATGGAAATATCTACACAGCTATCTGTATGAACATGGAAATATCTTCACGGCCATCTGTGTGAACATGGATATATCTACACAGCCATCTGGATGAACATGGAAATATCTACACCGCTATCTGTATGAACATGGAAATATCTACACCGCTATCTGCATGAACATGGAAATATCTTCACCGCCATCTGTATGAACATGGATATATCTACACAGCCATCTGGATGAACATGGAAATATCTGCACCGCTATCTGAACATGGAATTATCTACACCGCTATCTGTACGAACATGTATATATCTACACAGCCATCTGGATGAACATGGAAATATCTACACCGCTATCTGTGTAAACATGCATACATCTTCACCGCTATCTGTATAAACAGGTAAATATCTACACCGCTTTCTGTATGAACATGGAAATATCCACACCACTATCTGTGTAAACAGGCATACGTCTTCACCGCTATCTGTATAAACATGGAAATATCTACACCGCTATCTGTTTGAACATGGAAATATCTACACCGCTATCTGCATGAAAATGGAAATATCTACACAGCTATCTGCACATACATGGAAATATCTACAAAGCTATCTCTTTACACATAGAAATAACTACCCCGCTATCTCTATAAACATGGAAATACCTACACCGCCGTCTGTATGAACATGGAAATATCTGCACCGCCATGTTTATGAACATATAAATATCTACACCGCCATCTGTATTAAGATGGAGATACCTACACCGCTATCTGTATAAACATGGAAATATCTACACCGCTACCTGTATAAAGATGGAAATATCTACACCGCTATGTATATAAACATGGAAGTATCTACACCGCTACCTGTATAAACATGGAAATAGCACCGCTATCTGTATGAAAATGGAAATATCTACACCGCTATTTGTATGATCATGGAAATATCTACACCAATATCTGTATGAACATGGAAATATCTTCACCGCCATCTCTATGAACATGGATATATCTACACAGCCATCTGGATGAACAAGGAAAAATCAGCACCGCTGTCTGTATGAACATGGAAATATCTACACCGCTATCTGTATGAAGATGGAAATATCTACACCGCTATCTGTATGAACATGGAAATATATTCACCGCCATCTGTATGAACATAGATATATCTACACAGCCATCTGGATGAACATGGAAATATCTACACCGCTATCTGTATGAACTTGGAAATATCTACACCGCTATCTGTTTGAACATGGAAATATGTACACCGCTATCTGCATGAAAATGGAAATATCTACACAGCTATCTGCATATACATGGAAATATCTACACAGCTATCTCTTTACACATTTAAATAACTACACCGCTATCTCTATAAACATGGAAATATCTACTCCGCCTTCTGTATGAACATGGAAATATCTGCACCGCCATCTGTATGAACATATAAATATCTACACCGCCATCTGTATTAAGAAGCAGATATCTACAACGCTATCTGTATAAACATGGAAATATCTACTCCGCTATCTGTATAAACATGGAAATATGTACACCGCTACCTGTATAAACATGGAAGTATCAGCACCGCTATCGGTATGAACATGGCAATATCTACACGGCTCTCTGTATGAACATGGAAATATCTACACAGCTATCTGTACGAACATGGAAATATCTACACCGCTATCTGTATGAACATGGAAACATCTACACAGCCATCTGGATGAACATGGAAATATCTACACCGCTATCTGTATGAACATGGAAATACATACACCGCTATCTGTATGAACATGGAAATATCTACACAGCCAACTGGATGAACATGGAAATGTCTACACCGCTATCTGTATGAACATGGAAATACATACACCGCTATCTGTATGAACATGGAAATATCTACACCGGTATCTGTATGAACATGGAAATATCTACACCGCTATCTGTATGAACATGGAAATATCTTCACCGCCATCTGTATGAACATGGATATATCTACACAGCCATCTGGATGAACATGGAAATATCTGCACCGCTATCTGTATGAACATGGAAATATCAACACCGCTATCTGTTTGAACATGGAAATATCTACACCGCTATCTGCGTGAAAATGGAAATATCTACACAGCTATCTGCACATACATGGAAATAACTAGAAAGCTATCTCTTTACACATGGAAATAACTACACCGCTATCTCTATAAACATGGAAATACCTACACCGCCATCTGTATGAACATGGAAATATCTGCACCGCCATCTGTATGAACATATAAATATCTACACCGCCATCAGTATTAAGATGGAGATACCTACACCGCTATCTGTATAAACATGGAAATATCTACACCACTACCTGTATAAACATGGAAATATCTACACCGCTATGTGTATAAACATGGAAATATCTACACCGCTACCTGTATAAACATGGAAATATCAGCACCGCTATCTGTATGAACATGGAAATATCTACACCGCTATTTGTATGATCATGGAAATATCTACACCGATATCTGTATGAACATGGAAATATCTTCACGGCCATCTCTATGAACATGGATATATCTACACAGCCATCAGGATGAACAAGGAAATATCAGCACCGCTGTCTGTATGAACATGGAAATATCTACACCGCTATCTGTATGAAGATGGAAATACCTACACCGCTATCTGTATGTACATGGAAATATCTTCACAGCCATCTGTATGAAAATAGATATATCTACACAGCCATCTGGATGAACATGGAAATATCTACACCGCTATCTGCGTGAACATGGAAATATCTACCCTGCTGTCTGTGTAAACATGCAAACATCTTCACCGCTATCGGTATAAACATGGAAATAACTACACTGCTATCTGTATGAACATGGAAATATCTACACCGCTATCTGTTTGAACCTGGAAATATCTACAGCACTATCTGCATGAAAATGGAAATATCTACACAGCTATCTGCATATACATGGAAATATCTATACAGCTATCTCTTTACACATGGAAATAACTACACCGCTATCTCTATAAACATGGTAATATCTACACCGCCATCTGTATGAACATGGAAATATCTGCACCGCCATCTGTTTGAACATATACATATTTACACCGCCATCTGTATTAAGATAGAGATATCTACACTGCTATCTGTATTAACATGGAAATATCTACACCGCTATCTGTATAAACATGGAAATATCTACAGCGCTATCTGTATAAACATGGAAATATCTACACCGCTACCTGTATAAACATGGAAATATCAGCACTGCAATCTGTAGGAACATGGAAGTATCTACAGCGCTATCAGTATGAACATGGAAATATCTTCACCGCCATCTGTATGAACTTGGATATATCTACACAGCCATCAGGATGAACATGGAAATATCTACACCGCTATCTTTATGAACATGGAAATATCTACACCGCTAACTGTTTGAACAGGGAAATATATACACCGCTATCTGCATGAAAATGGAAATATCTACACAGCTATCTGCATATACATGGAAATATCTACACAGGTATCTCTTTACACATGGAAATAACTACACCGCTATCTGTATGAACATGGAGATATCTACACCGCTATCTGTTTGAACATGGAAATATCTACACCGCTATCTGCATGAAAATGGAAATATCTACACAGCTTTCTGCATATACATGGAAATATCTATACAGCTATCTCTTTACACATGGAAATAACTACACCGCTATCTCTATAAACATGGTAATATCTACACCGCCATCTGTATGAACATGGAAATAACTGCACCGCCATCTGTTTGAACATATACATTTCTACACCGCCATCTGTATTAAGATGGATATATCTACACCGCTATCTGTATAAACATGGAAATATCTACACCGCTCTCTGTATAAACATGGAAATATCTACACCGCTATCTGTATAAACATGGAAATATCTACACAGCTACCTGCATAAACATGGAAATATCAGCACCGCTATCAGTATGAACATGGAAATATCTACATCGCCATCTGTATGATCATGGAAATATCTTCACCGCCATCTGTATGAACATGGAAATATCTGCACCGCCATCTGTATGAACATATAAATATCTACACCGCCATCTGTATTAAGATGGAGATATCTACACCGCTATCTGTATAAACATGGAAATATCTACACCGCTATATGTATAAACATGGAAATATCTACACCGCTATCTGTATAAACATGGAAATATCTACACCGCTACCAGTCTAAACATGGAAATATCAGCACCGCTATCGGTATGAACATGGAAATATCTACACCGCCATCTGTATGAACATGGAATTATCTACACAGCCATCTGTATGAACATGGAAATATCTACACCGCTATCTGTATGAACATGGAAATATCTACACCGCTATCTTTATGAACATGGATACATCTACACAGCCATCTGGATGAACATGGAAATATCTACACCGCTATCTGTGCAAACATGCATACATCTTCACCGC
Source organism: Gorilla gorilla gorilla (assembly GCF_029281585.2). NCBI lineage: Eukaryota > Metazoa > Chordata > Mammalia > Primates > Hominidae > Gorilla > Gorilla gorilla. Next base: position 158,169,569 of record NC_073231.2, on the reverse strand, counting down.
TATCTGGATAAACATGGAAATATCTACACCGCTATCTTTATGAACATGGAAATATCTACACCGCAAACTGTTTGAACAGGGAAATATATACACCGCTATCTGCATGAAAATGGAAATATCTACACAGCTATCTGCATATACATGGAAATATCTACACAGCTATCTCTCTACACATGGAAATAACAACACCGCTATCTGTATGAACATGGAAATATCTACACCGCCATCAGTAGGAACATGGAAATATCTGCACCACCATCTGAATGAACATATAAATATCTACACCGCCATCTGTATTAAGATGGAGATATCTACACTGCTATCTGTATAAACATGGAAATATCTACACCGCTATGTATATAAACATGGAAATATCTACACCGCTATCTGTATAAACATGGAAATATCTACACCGCTACCTGCATAAACATGGAAATATCAGCACCGCTATCAGTATGAACATGGAAATATCTACATCGCCATCTGTATGATCATGGAAATATCTTCACCGCCATCTGTATGAACATGGAAATATCTGCACCGCCATCTGTATGAACATATAAATATCTACACCGCCATCTGTATTAAGATGGAGATATCTACTCCGCTATCTGTATAAACATGGAAATATCTACACTGCTATATGTATAAACATGGAAATATCTACACCGCTATCTGTATAAACATGGAAATATCTACACCGCTACCAGTCTAAACATGGAAATATCAGCACCGCTATCGGTATGAACATGGAAATATCTACACCGCCATCTGTATGAACATGGAATTATCTACACAGCCATCTGTATGAACATGGAAATATCTACACCGCTATCTGTATGAACATGGAAATATCTACACCGCTATCTTTATGAACATGGATATATCTACACAGCCATCCGGATGAACATGGAAATATCTGCACCGCTATCTGTATGAACATGGAAATATCTACACCGCTATCTGTATGAACATGGATACATCTACACAGCCATATGGATGAACATGGAAATATCTACACCGCTATCTGTGCAAACATGCATACATCTTCACCGCTATCTGGATAAACATGGAAATATCTACACCGCTATCTTTATGAACATGGAAATATCTACACCGCAAACTGTTTGAACAGGGAAATATATACACCGCTATCTGCATGAAAATGGAAATATCTACACAGCTATCTGCATATACATGGAAATATCTACACAGCTATCTCTCTACACATGGAAATAACAACACCGCTATCTGTATGAACATGGAAATATCTACACCGCCATCAGTATGAACATGGAAATATCTGCACCACCATCTGAATGAACATATAAATATCTACACCGCCATCTGTATTAAGATGGAGATATCTACACTGCTATCTGTATAAACATGGAAATATCTACACCGCTATGTATATAAACATAGAAATATCTACACCGCTATCTGTATAAACATGGAAATATCTACACCGCTACCTGCATAAACATGGAAATATCAGCACCGCTATCAGTATGAACATGGAAATATCTACATCGCCATCTGTATGATCATGGAAATATCTTCACAGCCATCTGTATGAACATGGAAATATCTGCACCGCCATCTGTATGAACATATAAATATCTACACCGCCATCTGTATTAAGATGGAGATATCTACACCGCTATCTGTATAAACATGGAAATATCTACACCGCTATATGTATAAACATGGAAATATCTACACCGCTATCTGTATAAACATGGAAATATCTACACCGCTACCAGTCTAAACATGGAAATATCAGCACCGCTATCGGTATGAACATGGAAATATCTACACCGCCATCTGTATGAACATGGAATTATCTACACAGCCATCTGTATGAACATGGAAATATCTACACCGCTATCTGTATGAACATGGAAATATCTTCACCGCCATCTGAATGAGCATGGTTATATCTACACAGCCATCTGGATGAACATGGAAATATCTACACCGCTATCTGTGTAAACATGCATACATCTTCACCGCTATCTGTGTAAACATGGAAATATCTACACCGCTATCTTTATGAACGTGGAAATATCTACACCGCGAACTGTTTGAACAGGGAAATATATACACCGCTATCTGCATGAAAATGGAAATATCTACACCGCTATCTGTATGAACATGGAAATACATACAACGCTATCTGTATGAACATGGAAATATCTACACCGCTATCTGTATGAACTTGGAAATATATACACCGCTATCTGTATGAACATGGAAATATCTTCACCGCCATCTGTATGAACATGAATATATCTACACAGCCATCTGGATGAACATGGAAATATCTACAACGCTATCTGTGCAAACATGCATACATCTTCACCGCTATCTGGATAAACATGGCAATATCTACACCGCTATCTTTATGAACATGGAAATATCTACAACGCAAACTGTTTGAACAGGGAAATATATACACCGCTATCTGCATGAAAATGGAAATATCTACACAGCTATCTGCATATACATGGAAATATCTACACAGCTATCTCTCTACACATGGAAATAACTACACCACTATCTGTATGAACATGGAAATATCTACACAGCCATCTGGATGAACATGGAAATATCTACACCGCTATCTGTATGAACATGGAAATATCTTCACCGCCATCTGAATGAACATGGTTATATCTACACAGCCACCTGGATGAACATGGAAATATCTACACCGCTATCTGTGTAAACATGCATACATCTTCACCGCTATCTGTGTAAAAATGGAAATATCTACACCGCTATCTTTATGAACGTGGAAATATCTACACCGCTAACTGTTTGAACAGGGAAATATATACACCGCTATCTGCATGAAAATGGAAATATCTACACGGCTATCTGTATGAACATGGAAATACATACAACGCTATCTGTATGAACATGGAAATATCTACACCGCTATCTGTATGAACTTGGAAATATCTACACCGCTATCTGTATGAACATGGAAATATCTTCACCGCCATCTGTATGAACATGAATATATCTACACAGCCATCTGGATGAACATGGAAATATCTACAACGCTATCTGTGCAAACATGCATACATCTTCACCGCTATCTGGATAAACATGGAAATATCTACACCGCTATCTTTATGAACGTGGAAATATCTACAACGCAAACTGTTTGAACAGGGAAATATATACACCGCTATCTGCATGAAAATGGAAATATCTACACAGCTATCTGCATATACATGGAAATATCTACACAGCTATCTCTCTACACATGGAAATAACTACACCACTATCTGTATGAACATGGAAATATCTACACCGCCATCTGTATGAACATGGAAATATCTGTACCGCCATCTGAATGAACATATAAATATATTCACCGCCATCTGTATTAAGATGGAGATATCTACACCGCTATCTGTAGAAACATGGAAATATCTACACCGCTATGTGTATAAACATGGAAATATCTACACCGCTATCTGTATAAACATGGAAATATCTACACCGCTACCTGTATAAACATGGAAATATCAGCACTGCAATATGTAGGAACATGGTACTATCTACAGCGCTATCAGTATGAACATGGAAATATCTTCACCGCCATCTGTATGAACTTGGATATATCTACACAGCCATCTGGATGAACATGGAAATATCTACACCGCTATCTTTATGAACATGGAAATATCTACACCGCTAACTGTTTGAACAGGGAAATATATACACCGCTATCTGCATGAAAATGGAAATATCTACACAGCTATCTGCATATACATGGAAATATCTACACAGGTATCTCTTTACACATGGAAATAACTACACCGCTATCTGTATGAACATGGAGATATCTACACCGCTATCTGTTTGAACATGGAAATATCTACACCGCTATCTGCATGAAAATGGAAATATCTACACAGCTTTCTGCATACACATGGAAATATCTATACAGCTATCTCTTTACACATGGAAATAACTACACCGCTATCTCTATAAACATGGTAATATCTACACCGCTATCTGTATGAACATGGAAATAACTGCACCGCCATCTGTTTGAACATATACATATCTACACCGCCATCTGTATTAAGATGGAGATATCTACACCGCTATCTGTATAAACATGGAAATATCTACACCGCAATCTGTAGGAACATGGAAATATCTACACCGCTATCTGTATGAACATGGAAATATCTACACTGCTATCTGTATGAACATGGAAATATCTACACCGCTATCTGTATGAACATGGAAATATCTACAGCGCTATCTGTATGAACATGGAAATATCTTCACCGCCATCTGTATGAACATGGATATATCTACACAGCCATCTGGACGAACATGGAAATATCTGCACCGCTATCTGTATGAACATGGAAATATCTACATCGCCATCTGTATGAACATGGATACATCTACACAGCCATCTGGATGAACATGGAAATATCTACACCGTTATCTGTGTAAACATGCATACATCTTCACCGCTATCTGTATAAACATGGAAATATCTACACCGCTATGTTTATGAACATGGAAATATCTACACCGTAACTGTTTGAACAGGGAAATATATACACCGCTATCTGCATGAAAATGGAAATATATACACTGCTATCTGCATATACATGGAAATATCTACACAGGTATCTCTTTACACATGGAAATAACTACACCGCTATCTGTATGAACATGGAAATATCTACACCGCTATCTGTTTGAACAGGGAAATATATACACCGCTATCTGCATGAAAATGGAAATATCTACACAGCTATCTGCATATACATGGAAATATCTACACAGCTATCTCTCTACACATGGAAATAACAACACAGCTATCTGAATGAACGTGAAAATATCTACACCGCCATCAGTATGTACATGGAAATATCTGCACCACCATCTGAATGAACATATAAATATCTACACCGCCATCTGTATTAAGATGGAGATATCTACACCGCTATCTGTATAAACATGGAAATATCTACACCGCTATGTATATAAACATGGAAATATATACACCGCTATCTGTATAAACATGGAAATATCTACACCGCTACCTGCATAAACATGGAAATAGCACAGCTATCAGTATGAACATGGAAATATCTACATCGCCATCTGTATGATCATGGAAATATCTTCACCGCCATCTGTATGAACATGGAAATATCTGCACCGCCATCTGTATGAACATATAAATATCTGCACCGCCATCTGTATTAAGATGGAGATATCTACACCGCTATCTGTATAAACATGGAAATATCTACACCGCTATATGTATAAACATGGAAATATCTACACCGCTATCTGTATAAACATGGAAATATCTACACCGCTATCTGTTTGAACATGGAAATATCTACACCGCTATCTGCATGAAAATGGAAATATCTACACAGCTATCTGCACATACATGGAAATATCTACAAAGCTATCTCTTTACACATAGAAATAACTACCCCGCTATCTCTATAAACATGGAAATACCTACACCGCCGTCTGTATGAACATGGAAATATCTGCACCGCCATGTTTATGAACATATAAATATCTACACCGCCATCTGTATTAAGATGGAGATTCCTACACCGCTATCTGTATAAACATGGAAATATCTACACCGCTACCTGTATAAAGATGGAAATATCTACACCGCTATGTATATAAACATGGAAGTATCTACACCGCTACCTGTATAAACATGGAAATATCAGCACCGCTATCTGTATGAAAATGGAAATATCTACACCGCTATTTGTATGATCATGGAAATATCTACACCAATATCTGTATGAACATGGAAATATCTTCACCGCCATCTCTATGAACATGGATATATCTACACAGCCATCTGGATGAACAAGGAAAAATCAGCACCGCTGTCTGTATGAACATGGAAATATCTACACCGCTATCTGTATGAAGATGGAAATATCTACACCGCTATCTGTATGAACATGGAAATATATTCACCGCCATCTGTATGAACATAGATATATCTACACAGCCATCTGGATGAACATGGAAATATCTACACCGCTATCTGTATGAACTTGGAAATATCTACACCGCTATCTGTTTGAACATGGAAATATGTACACCGCTATCTGCATGAAAATGGAAATATCTACACAGCTATCTGCATATACATGGAAATATCTACACAGCTATCTCTTTACACATTTAAATAACTACACCGCTATCTCTATAAACATGGAAATATCTACTCCGCCTTCTGTATGAACATGGAAATATCTGCACCGCCATCTGTATGAACATATAAATATCTACACCGCCATCTGTATTAAGAAGGAGATATCTACAACGCTATCTGTATAAACATGGAAATATCTACTCCGCTATCTGTATAAACATGGAAATATGTACACCGCTACCTGTATAAACATGGAAGTATCAGCACCGCTATCGGTATGAGCATGGCAATATCTACACGGCTATCTGTATGAACATGGAAATATCTACACAGCTATCTGTACGAACATGGATATATCTACACCGCTATCTGTATGAACATGGAAACATCTACACAGCCATCTGGATGAACATGGAAATATCTACACCGCTATCTGTATGAACATGGAAATACATACACCGCTATCTGTATGAACATGGAAATATCTACACCGCTATCTGCATATACATGGAAATATCTACACCGCTATCTGTATGAACATGGAAATATCTACACAGCCAACTGGATGAACATGGAAATGTCTACACCGCTATCTGTATGAACATGGAAATACATACACCGCTATCTGTATGAACATGGAAATATCTACACCGGTATCTGTATTAACATGGGAATATCTACACCGCTATCTGTATGAACATGGAAATATCTTCACCGCCATCTGTATGAACATGGATATATCTACACAGCCATCTGGATGAACATGGAAATATCTGCACCGCTATCTGTATGAACATGGAAATATCAACACCGCTATCTGTTTGAACATGGAAATATCTACACCGCTATCTGCATGAAAATGGAAATATCTACACAGCTATCTGCACATACATGGAAATAACTAGAAAGCTATCTCTTTACACATGGAAATAACTACACCGCTATCTCTATAAACATGGAAATACCTACACCGCCATCTGTATGAACATGGAAATATCTGCACCGCCATCTGTATGAACATATAAATATCTACACCGCCATCAGTATTAAGATGGAGATACCTACACCGCTATCTGTATAAACATGGAAATATCTACACCGCTATCTGTATAAACATGGAAATATCTACACCGCTATGTGTATAAACATGGAAATATCTACACCGCTATGTGTATAAACATGGAAATATCAGCACCGCTATCTGTATGAACATGGAAATATCTACACCGCTATTTGTATGATCATGGAAATATCTACACTGATATCTGTATGAACATGGAAATATCTTCACGGCCATCTCTATGAACATGGATATATCTACACAGCCATCAGGATGAACAAGGAAATATCAGCACCGCTGTCTGTATGAACATGGAAATATCTACACCGCTATCTGTATGAAGATGGAAATACCTACACCGCTATCTGTATGTACATGGAAATATCTTCACAGCCATCTGTATGAAAATAGATATATCTACACAGCCATCTGGATGAACATGGAAATATCTACACCGCTATCTGCGTGAACATGGAAATATCTACCCTGCTGTCTGTGTAAACATGCAAACATCTTCACCGCTATCGGTATAAACATGGAAATAACTACACTGCTATCTGTATGAACATGGAAATATCTACACCGCTATCTGTTTGAACCTGGAAATATCTACAGCACTATCTGCATGAAAATGGAAATATCTACACAGCTATCTGCATATACATGGAAATATCTATACAGCTATCTCTTTACACATGGAAATAACTACACCGCTATCTCTATAAACATGGTAATATCTACACCGCCATCTGTATGAACATGGAAATATCTGCACCGCCATCTGTTTGAACATATACATATTTACACCGCCATCTGTATTAAGATGGAGATAACTACACTGCTATCTGTATTAACATGGAAATATCTACACCGCTATCTGTATAAACATGGAAATATCTACAGCGCTATCTGTATAAACATGGAAATATCTACACCGCTACCTGTATAAACATGGAAATATGAGCACTGCAATCTGTAGGAACATGGAAGTATCTACAGCGCTATCAGTATGAACATGGAAATATCTTCACAGCCATCTGTATGAACTTGGATATATCTACACAGCCATCTGGATGAACATGGAAATATCTACACCGCTATCTTTATGAACATGGAAATATCTACACCGCTAACTGTTTGAACAGGGAAATATATACACCGCTATCTGCATGAAAATGGAAATATCTACACAGCTATCTGCATATACATGGAAATATCTACACAGGTATCTCTTTACACATGGAAATAACTACACCGCTATCTGTATGAACATGGAGATATCTACACCGCTATCTGTTTGAACATGGAAATATCTACACCGCTATCTGCATGAAAATGGAAATATCTACACAGCTTTCTGCATATACATGGAAATATCTATACAGCTATCTCTTTACACATGGAAATAACTACACCGCTATCTCTATAAACATGGTAATATCTACACCGCCATCTGTATGAACATGGAAATAACTGCACCGCCATCTGTTTGAACATATACATTTCTACACCGCCATCTGTATTAAGATGGATATATCTACACCGCTATCTGTATAAACATGGAAATATCTACACCGCTATCTGTATAAACATGGAAATATCTTCACAGCTACCTGCATAAACATGGAAATATCAGCACCGCTATCAGTATGAACATGGAAATATCTACATCGCCATCTGTATGATCATGGAAATATCTTCACCGCCATCTGTATGAACATGGAAATATCTGCACCGCCATCTGTATGAACATATAAATATCTACACCGCCATCTGTATTAAGATGGAGATATCTACACCGCTATCTGTATAAACATGGAAATATCTACACCGCTATATGTATAAACATGGAAATATCTACACCGCTATCTGTATAAACATGGAAATATCTACACCGCTACCAGTCTAAACATGGAAATATCAGCACCGCTATCGGTATGAACATGGAAATATCTACACCGCCATCTGTATGAACATGGAAATGTCTACACAGCCATCTGTATGAACATGGAAATATCTACACTGCTATCTGTATGAACATGGAAATATCTACACCGCTATCTTTATGAACATGGATATATCTACACAGCCATCCGGATGAACATGGAAATATCTGCACCGCTATCTGTATGAACATGGAAATATCTACACCGCTCTCTGTATGAACATGGATACATCTACACAGCCATCTGGATGAACATGGAAATATCTACACCGCTATCTGTGCAAACATGCATACATCTTCACCGCTATCTGGATAAACATGGAAATATCTACACCGCTATCTTTATGAACATGGAAATATCTACACCGCAAACTGTTTGAACAGGGAAATATATACACCGCTATCTGCATGAAAATGGAAATATCTACACAGCTATCTGCATAAACATGGAAATATCTACACAGCTATCTCTCTACACATGGAAATAACAACACCGCTATCTGTATGAACATGGAAATATCTACACCGCCATCAGTAGGAACATGGAAATATCTGCACCACCATCTGAATGAACATATAAATATCTACACCGCCATCTGTATTAAGATGGAGATATCTACACTGCTATCTGTATAAACATGGAAATATCTACACCGCTATGTATATAAACATGGAAATATCTACACCGCTATCTGTATAAACATGGAAATATCTACACCGCTACCTGCATAAACATGGAAATATCAGCACCGCTATCAGTATGAACATGGAAATATCTACATCGCCATCTGTATGATCATGGAAATATCTTCACCGCCATCTGTATGAACATGGAAATATCTGCACCGCCATCTGTATGAACATATAAATATCTACACCGCCATCTGTATTAAGATGGAGATATCTACACCGCTATCTGTATAAACATGGAAATATCTACACCGCTATATGTATAAACATGGAAATATCTACACCGCTATCTGTATAAACATGGAAATATCTACACCGCTACCAGTCTAAACATGGAAATATCAGCACCGCTATCGGTATGAACATGGAAATATCTACACCGCCATCTGTATGAACATGGATTTATCTACACAGCCATCTGTATGAACATGGAAATATCTACACCGCTATCTGTATGAACATGGAAATATCTACACCGCTATCTTTATGAACATGGATATATCTACACAGCCATCCGGATGAACATGGAAATATCTGCACCGCTATCTGTATGAACATGGAAATATCTACACCGCTATCTGTATGAACATGGATACATCTACACAGCCATCTGGATGAACATGGAAATATCTACACCGCTATCTGTGCAAACATGCATACATCTTCACCGCTATCTGGATAAACATGGAAATATCTACACCGCTATCTTTATGAACATGGAAATATCTACACCGCAAACTGTTTGAACAGGGAAATATATACACCGGTATCTGCATGAAAATGGAAATATCTACACAGCTATCTGCATATACATGGAAATATCTACACAGCTATCTCTCTACACATGGAAATAACAACACCGCTATCTGTATGAACATGGAAATATCTACACCGCCATCAGTATGAACATGGAAATATCTGCACCACCATCTGAATGAACATATAAATATCTACACCGCCATCTGTATTAAGATGGAGATATCTACACTGCTATCTGTATAAACATGGAAATATCTACACCGCTATGTATATAAACATGGAAATATCTACACCGCTATCTGTATAAACATGGAAATATCTACACCGCTACCTGCATAAACATGGAAATATCAGCACCGCTATCAGTATGAACATGGAAATATCTACATCGCCATCTGTATGATCATGGAAATATCTTCACCGCCATCTGTATGAACATGGAAATATCTGCACCGCCATCTGTATGAACATATAAATATCTACACCGCCATCTGTATTAAGATGGAGATATCTACACCGCTATCTGTATAAACATGGAAATATCTACACCGCTATATGTATAAACATGGAAATATCTACACCGCTATCTGTATAAACATGGAAATATCTACACCGCTACCAGTCTAAACATGGAAATATCAGCACCGCTATCGGTATGAACATGGAAATATCTACACCGCCATCTGTATGAACATGGAATTATCTACACAGCCATCTGTATGAACATGGAAATATCTACACCGCTATCTGTATGAACATGGAAATATCTACACTGCTATCTGTATGAACATGGAAATATCTACACAGCCATCTGGATGAACATGGAAATATCTACACCGCTATCTGTATGAACATGGAAATATCTTCACCGCCATCTGAATGAGCATGGTTATATCTACACAGCCATCTGGATGAACATGGAAATATCTACACCGCTATCTGTGTAAACATGCATACATCTTCACCGCTATCTGTGTAAACATGGAAATATCTACACCGCTATCTTTATGAACGTGGAAATATCTACACCGCGAACTGTTTGAACAGGGAAATATATACACCGCTATCTGCATGAAAATGGAAATATCTACACCGCTATCTGTATGAACATGGAAATACATACAACGCTATCTGTATGAACATGGAAATATCTACACCGCTATCTGTATGAACTTGGAAATATATAACCGCTATCTGTATGAACATGGAAATATCTTCACCGCCATCTGTATGAACATGAATATATCTACACAGCCATCTGGATGAACATGGAAATATCTACAACGCTATCTGTGCAAACATGCATACATCTTCACCGCTATCTGGATAAACATGGAAATATCTACACCGCTATCTTTATGAACATGGAAATATCTACAACGCAAACTGTTTGAACAGGGAAATATATACACCGCTATCTGCATGAAAATGGAAATATCTACACAGCTATCTGCATATACATGGAAATATCTACACAGCTATCTCTCTACACATGGAAATAACTACACCACTATCTGTATGAACATGGAAATATCTACACAGCCATCTGGATGAACATGGAAATATCTACACCGCTATCTGTATGAACATGGAAATATCTTCACCGCCATCTGAATGAACATGGTTATATCTACACAGCCACCTGGATGAACATGGAAATATCTACACCGCTATGTGTGTAAACATGCATACATCTTCACCGCTATCTGTGTAAAAATGGAAATATCTACACCGCTATCTTTATGAACGTGGAAATATCTACACCGCTAACTGTTTGAACAGGGAAATATATACACCGCTATCTGCATGAAAATGGAAATATCTACACGGCTATCTGTATGAACATGGAAATACATACAACGCTATCTGTATGAACATGGAAATATCTACACCGCTATCTGTATGAACTTGGAAATATCTACACCGCTATCTGTATGAACATGGAAATATCTTCACCGCCATCTGTATGAACATGAATATATCTACACAGCCATCTGGATGAACATGGAAATATCTACAACGCTATCTGTGCAAACATGCATACATCTTCACCGCTATCTGGATAAACATGGAAATATCTACACCGCTATCTTTATGAACGTGGAAATATCTACAACGCAAACTGTTTGAACAGGGAAATATATGCACCGCTATCTGCATGAAAATGGAAATATCTACACAGCTATCTGCATATACATGGAAATATCTACACAGCTATCTCTCTACACATGGAAATAACTACACCACTATCTGTATGAACATGGAAATATCTACACCGCCATCTGTATGAACATGGAAATATCTGTACCGCCATCTGAATGAACATATAAATATATTCACCGCCATCTGTATTAAGATGGAGATATCTACAGGGCTATCTGTAGAAACATGGAAATATCTACACCGCTATGTGTATAAACATGGAAATATCTACACCGCTATCTGTAAACATGGAAATATCTACACCGCTTCCTGTATAAACATGGAAATATCAGCACTGCAATCTGTAGGAACATGGTACTATCTACAGCGCTATCAGTATGAACATGGAAATATCTTCACCGCCATCTGTATGAACTTGGATATATCTACACAGCCATCTGGATGAACATGGAAATATCTACACCGCTATCTTTATGAACTTGGAAATATCTACACCGCTAACTGTTTGAACAGGGAAATATATACACCGCTATCTGCATGAAAATGGAAATATCTACACAGCTATCTGCTTATACATGGAAATATCTACACAGGTATCTCTTTACACATGGAAATAACTACACCGCTATCTGTATGAACATGGAGATATCTACACCGCTATCTGTTTGAACATGGAAATATCTACACCGCTATCTGCATGAAAATGGAAATATCTACACAGCTTTCTGCATACGCATGGAAATATCTATACAGCTATCTCTTTACACATGGAAATAACTACACCGCTATCTCTATAAACATGGTAATATCTACACCGCCATCTGTATGAACATGGAAATAACTGCACCGCCATCTGTTTGAACATATACATATCTACACCGCCATCTGTATTAAGATGGAGATATCTACACCGCTATCTGTATAAACATGGAAATATCTACACCGCAATCTGTAGGAACATGGAAATATCTACACCGCTATCTGTATGAACATGGAAATATCTACACTGCTATCTGTATGAACATGGAAATATCTACACCGCTATCTGTATGAACATGGAAATATCTACAGCGCTATCTGTATGAACATGGAAATATCTTCACCGCCATCTGTATGAACATGGATATATCTACACAGCCATCTGGACGAACATGGAAATATCTGCACCGCTATCTGTATGAACATGGAAATATCTACATCGCCATCTGTATGAACATGGATACATCTACACAGCCATCTGGATGAACATGGAAATATCTACACCGTTATCTGTGTAAACATGCATACATCTTCACCGCTATCTGTATAAACATGGAAATATCTACACCGCTATGTTTATGAACATGGAAATATCTACACCATAACTGTTTGAACAGGGAAATATATACACCGCTATCTGCATGAAAATGGAAATATATACACTGCTATCTGCATATACATGGAAATATCTACACAGGTATCTCTTTACACATGGAAATAACTACACCGCTATCTGTATGAACATGGAAATATCTACACCGCTATCTGTTTGAACATGGAAATATCTACACCGCTATCTGCATGAAAATGGAAATATCTACACAGCTATCTGCATATACATGGAAATATCTACACAGCTATCTCTTTACACAAGGAAATATCTACACCGCTATCTCTATAAACATGGAAATATCTACACCGCTACCTGTATAAACATGGAAATATCAGCACCGCTATCTGTATGAATATGGAAATATCTACAGCGCTATCTGTATGAACTTGGAAATATCTACACCGATATCCGTATGAACATGGAAATATCTTCACCGCCATCTGTATGAACATGGATATATGTACACAGCCATCTGGATGAACAAGGAAATATCAGCACCGCTGTCTGTATGAACATGGAAATATCTACACCGCAATCTGTTTGAACATGGAAATCTCTGCACCGCTATCTGTATGAACTTTTAAATATCTTCCCGCCATTTGTATGAACATGGATATATCTACTCAGCCATCTGGATGAACATGGATATATCTACACCGCTATCTGTGCAAACATGCATACATCTTCACCGCTATCTGGATAAACATGGAAATATCTACACCGCTATCTTTATGAACATGGATATATCTACACAGCCATCCGGATGAACATGGAAATATCTGCACCGCTATCTGTATGAACATGGAAATATCTACACCGCTATCTGTATGAACATGGATATATCTACACAGCCATCTGAATGAACATGGAAATATCTACACCGCTATCTGTGCAAACATGCATACATCTTCACCGCTATCTGGATAAACATGGAAATATCTACACCGCTATCTTTATGAACATGGAAATATCTACACCGCAAACTGTTTGAACAGGGAAATATATACACCGCTATCTGCATGAAAATGGAAATATCTACACAGCTATCTGCATATACATGGAAATATCTACACAGCTATCTCTCTACACATGGAAATAACAACACAGCTATCTGAATGAACGTGAAAATATCTACACCGCCATCAGTATGAACATGGAAATATCTGCACCACCATCTGAATGAACATATAAATATCTACACCGCCATCTGTATTAAGATGGAGATATCTACACCGCTATCTGTATAAACATGGAAATATCTACACCGCTATGTATATAAACATGGAAATATATACACCGCTATCTGTATAAACATGGAAATATCTACACCGCTACCTGCATAAACATGGAAATAGCACAGCTATCAGTATGAACATGGAAATATCTACATCGCCATCTGTATGATCATGGAAATATCTTCACCGCCATCTGTATGAACATGGAAATATCTGCACCGCCATCTGTATGAACATATAAATATCTGCACCGCCATCTGTATTAAGATGGAGATATCTACACCGCTATCTGTATAAACATGGAAATATCTACACCGCTATATGTATAAACATGGAAATATCTACACCGCTATCTGTATAAACATGGAAATATCTACACCGCTACCAGTCTAAACATGGAAATATCAGCACCGCTATCGGTATGAACATGGAAATATCTACACCGCCATCTGTATGAACATGGAATTATCTACACAGCCATCTGTATGAACATGGAAATATCTACACCGCTATCTGTATGAACATGGAAATATCTACACCGCTATCTGTATGAACATGGAAATATCTACACAGCCATCTGGATGAACATGGAAATATCTACACCACTATCTGTATGAACATGGAAATATCTTCACCGCCATCTGAATGAACATGGTTATATCTACACAGCCATCTGGATGAACATGGAAATATCTACACCGCTATCTGTGTAAACATGCATACATCTTCACCGCTATCTGTGTAAACATGGAAATATCTACACCGCTATCTTTATGAACGTGGAAATATCTACACCGCGAACTGTTTCAACAGGGAAATATATACACCGCTATCTGCATGAAAATGGAAATATCTACACCGCTATCTGTATGAACATGGAAATACATACAACACTATCTGTATGAACATGGAAATATCTACACCGCCATCTGTATGAACATCGATATATCTACACAGCCATCTGGGTGAACATGGAAATATCTACACCGCTATCTGTATGAACATGGAAATATCTACACCGCCATCTGTATGAACATGGATATATCTACACAGCCATCTGTATAAACATGGAAATATCTACACCGCTATCTGTATGAACATGGAAATATCAACACCGATATCTGTTTGAACATGGAAATATCTACACCGCTATCTGCATGAAAATGGAAATATCTACACAGCTATCTGCATATACATGGAAATATCTACACAGCTATCTCTTTACACATGGAAATAACTACACTGCTATCTCTATAAACATGGAAATATCTACACCGCCATCTGTATGAACATGGAAATATCTGCACCGCCATCTGTATGAACATATAAATATCTACACCGCCATCTGTATTAAGAAGGAGATATCCTCACTGCTATCTGTATAAACATGGAAATATCTACACCGCTATCTGTATGAACATGGAAGTATCTACACCGCCGTCTGTATTAAGAAGGAGATATCTACACCGCTATCTGTATAAACATGGAAATATCTACACCGCTATCTGTATGAGCATGGAAATATCTACACCGCTATCTGTATAAACACGGAAATATGTACACCGCTACCTGTATAAACATGGAAGTATCAGCACCACTATGTGTATGAACATGGCAATATCTACACGGCTATCTGTATGAACATGGAAATATCTACACCGCTATCTGTATGAACATGGAAATATCTTCACCGCCATCTGTATGAACATGGATATATCTACACAGCCATCTGGATGAACATGGAAATATCTACACCGTTATCTGTATGAACATGGAAATATCTACACCGCTATCTGCAAGAAAATGGAAATATCTACACAGCTATCTGCATATTCATGGAAATATCTACACAGCTATCTCTTTACACATGGAAATAACTACACCGCTATCTCTATAAACATGGAAATATCTGCACCACCATCTGTATGAACATGGAAATATCTCCACCGCCATCTGTATGAACATATAAATATCTACACCGCCATCTGTATGAAGAAGGAGATATCTACACCGCTATCTGTATAAACATGGAAATATCTACACCGCTATCTGTATGAACATGGAAATATCTACACCGCTATCTGTATAAACACGGAAATATGTACACCGCTACTTGTATAAACATGGAAGTATCAGCACCACTATCGGTATGAACATGGCAATATCTACACGGCTATCTGTATGAACATGGAAATATCTATACCGCTACCTGTATCAACATGGAAATATCTTCACCGCCATCTGTTTGAACATGGATATATCTACACAGCCATCTGGAGGAAAATGGAAATATCTACACCGCTATCTGTATGAACATGGAAATATCTACTCCGCTATCTGTATGAACATGTAAATATCTACACAGCCATCTGGATGAACACGGAAATATCTACACCGCTATCTGTATGAACATGGAAATACATACACCGCTCTCTGTATGAACATGGAAATAGTTACACCGCTATCTGTATGAACATGGAAATATCTTCACCGCCATCTGTATGAACATGGATATATCTACACAGCCATCTGGATGAACATGGAAATATCCGCACCGCTATCTGTATGAACATGGAAATATCTACAACGCTATCTGTATGAACATGGATATATCTACACAGCCATCTGGATGAACATGGAAATATCTACACCACTATCTGTGTAAACATGCATCCATCTTCACCGCTATCTGTATAAACATGGAAATATCTACACCGCTATCTTTATGAACATGGAAATATCTACACCGCTAACTGTTTGAACATGGAAATGTATACACCGCTATCTGCATGAAAATGGAAATATCTACACAGCTATCTGCATATACATGGAAATATCTACACAGCTATCTCTTTACACATGGAAATAACTACACCGCTATCTGTATGAACATGGAAATATCTACACCGCCATGTGTATGAACATGGAAATATCTGCACCGCCATCTGTATGAACATATAAATATCTACACCGCCATCTGTATTAAGATGGAGATATCTGCACCGCTATCTGTATAAACATGGAAATATCTACACCACTATCTGTATAAACACGGAAATATCTAAACCGCTATGTGTATAAACATGGAAATATCTACACCGCTATCTGTATAAACATTGAAATATCTACACCGCTACCTGTATAAACATGGAAATATCAGCACCGCTATCGGTATCAACATGGAAATATCTACACCGCCATCTGTAAGAACATGGAAATATCTTCACCGACATCTGTATGAACATAGATATATCTACACAGCCATCTGTATGACCATGGAAATATCTACTCCGCTATCTGTATGAACATGGAAATATCTACACCGCTATCTGTATGAACATGGAAATATCTTCACCGCCATCTGTATGAACATGGATATGTCTACACAGCCATCTGGATGAACATGGAAATATCCACACCTCTATCTGTATGAACATGGAAGTATCTACACCGCTATCTGTGTAAACATGCATACATCTTCACCGCTATCTGTATAAACATGGAAATATCTACACAGCTATCTGCATATACACGGAAATATCTACAAAGCTGTCTCTTTACACATGGAAATAACTACACTGCTATCTCTATAAACATGGAAATATCTACACCGCCATCTGTTTGAACATGGAAATATCTGCACCTCCATCTGTATGAACATATAAATATCTACACCGCCATCTGTATTAAGATGGAGATATCTACACCGCTATCTGTATAAACTTGAAAATATCTACACGGCTATCTGTCTAAACATGGAAATATCTACACCTCTTTCTGTATAAACATGGAAATATCTACACCGCTACCTGTATAAACATGGAAATATCAGCACCGCTATCTGTATGAACATGGAAATAGCTACACAGCCATCTGGATGAACATTGAAATAGCTACACCGCTATCTGTATGAACATGGAAATAGCTACACCGCTATCTGTATGAACATGGAAATATCTACACCGCTATCTGTATAAACACGGAAATATGTACACCGCTACCTGTATAAACATGGAAGTATCAGCACCAATATCTGTATGAACATGGCAATATCTTCACGGCTATCAGTATGAACATGGAAATATCTACACCGCTATCTGTATGAACATGGAAATATCTTCACCGACATCTGTATGAACATGGATATATCTACACAGCCATCTGGATGAACATGGAAATATCTACACAGCTATCTGTATGAACATGGAAATATCTACACCGCTATCTGTATGAACATGGAAATATCTACACAGCCTTCTGGATGAACATGGAAATATCTACACCGCTATCTGTATGAACATGGAAATACATACACCGCTATCTGTATGAACATGGAAATATCTATACCGCTATCTGTATGAACATGGAAATATCTACACCGCTATCTGTATGAACATGGAAATATCTTCACCGCCATCTGTATGAACATGGATATATCTACACAGCTATCTGGATGAACATGGAAATATCTGCACCGCTATCTGTATGAACATGGAAATATCTACAACGCTATCTGTATGAACATGGATATATCTACACAGCCATCTGGATGAACATGGAAATATCTACAACGCTATCTGTATGAACATGGATATATCTACACAGCCATCTGGATGAACATGGAAATATCTACAAAATTATCTGTGTAAACATGCATACATCTTCACCGCTATCTGTATAAACATGGAAATATCTACACTGCTATCTTTATGAACATGGAAATATCTACACCACTAACTGTTTTAACAGGGAAATATATACACCGCTATCTGCATGAAAATGGAAATATCTACACAGCTATCTGCATATACATGGAAATATCTACACAGCTATCTCTTTACACATGGAAATAACTACACCGCTATCTGTATGAACATGGAAATATCTACACCGCCATCTGTATGAACATGGAAATATCTGCACCGCCATGTGTATGAACATATAAATATCTACACCGCCATCTGTATTAAGATGGAGATATCTACACCGCTATCAGTATAAACATGGAAATATCTACACCACTATCTGTATAAACATGGAAATATCTAAACCGCTATGTGTATAAACATTGAAATATCTACACCGCTATCTTTATAAACATGGAAATATCTACACCGCTACCTGTATAAACATGGAAATATCAGCACCGCTATCGGTATGTACATGGAAATATCTACACCGCCATCTGTAAGAACACGGAAATACCTTCACCGCCATCTGTATGAACATAGATATATCTACACAGCCATCTGTATGATCATGGAAATATCTACTCCGCTATCTGTATGAACATGGAAATATCTACACCGCTATCTGTATGAACATGGAAATATCTTCACCGCCATCTGCATGAGCATGGATATGTCTACACAGCCATATGGATGAACATGGAAATATCTACACCGCTATCTGTATGAACATGGTAGTATCTACACCGCTATCTGTGTAAACATGCATACATCTTCACCGCTATCTGTATAAACATGGAAATATCTACACTGCTATCTGTATGAACATGGAAATATCTACACCGCTATCTGTTTGAACATGGAAATATCTACACCGCTATCTGCATGAAAATGGAAATATCTACACAGCTATCTGCATATACATGGAAATATCTACACAGATATCTCTTTATACATGGAAATAAGTACACCGCTATCTCTATAAACATGGAAATATCTACACCGCCATCTGTATGAACATGGAAATATCTGCACCGCCATCTGTATGAACATATAAATATCTACACCGCCATCTGTATTAAGAAGGAGATATCCTCACTGCTATCTGTATAAACATGGAAATATCTACACCGCTATCTGTATGAACATGGAAATATCTACACCGCTCTCTGTATAAACATGGAAATATGTACACCGCTACCTGTATAAACATGGAAGTATCAGCACCGCTATCTGTATTAACATGGCAATATCTACATGGTTATCTGTATGAACATGGAAATATCTACACCGCTATCTGTATGAACATGGAAATATCTTCACCGCCATCTGTATGAACATGGATATATCTACACAGCCATCTGGATGAAAATGGAAATATCTGCACCGCTATCTGTATGAACATGGAAATATCTACAACGCTATCTGTATGAACATGGATATATCTACACAGCCATCTGGATGAACATGGAAATATCTACAACGCTATCTGTATGAACATGGATATATCTACACAGCCATCTGGATGAACATGGAAATATCTACAAAATTATCTGTGTAAACATGCATACATCTTCACCGCTATCTGTATAAACATGGAAATATCTACACTGCTATCTTTATGAACATGGAAATATCTACACCGCTAACTGTTTTAACAGGGAAATATATACACCGCTATCTGCATGAAAATGGAAATATCTACACAGCTATCTGCATATACATGGAAATATCTACACAGCTATCTCTTTACACATGGAAATAACTACACCGCTATCTGTATGAACATGGAAATATCTACACCGCCATCTGTATGAACATGGAAATATCTGCACCGCCATGTGTATGAACATATAAATATCTACACCGCCATCTGTATTAAGATGGAGATATCTACACCGCTATCAGTATAAACATGGAAATATCTTCACCACTATCTGTATAAACATGGAAATATCTAAACCGCTATGTGTATAAACATGGAAATATCTACACCGCTATCTTTATAAACATGGAAATATCTACACCGCTACCTGTATAAACATGGAAATATCAGCACCGCTATCGGTATGTACATGGAAATATCTACACCGCCATCTGTAAGAACACGGAAATACCTTCACCGCCATCTGTATGAACATAGATATATCTACACAGCCATCTGTATGATCATGGAAATATCTACTCCGCTATCTGTATGAACATGGAAATATCTACACCGCTATCTGTATGAACATGGAAATATCTTCACCGCCATCTGCATGAGCATGGATATGTCTACACAGCCATATGGATGAACATGGAAATATCTACACCGCTATCTGTATGAACATGGTAGTATCTACACCGCTATCTGTGTAAACATGCATACATCTTCACCGCTATCTGTATAAACATGGAAATATCTACACTGCTATCTGTATGAACATGGAAATATCTACACCGCTATCTGTTTGAACATGGAAATATCTACACCGCTATCTGCATGAAAATGGAAATATCTACACAGCTATCTGCATATACATGGAAATATCTACACAGATATCTCTTTATACATGGAAATAAGTACACCGCTATCTCTATAAACATGGAAATATCTACACCGCCATCTGTAAGAACATGGAAATATCTTCACCGACATCTGTATGAACATAGATATATCTACACAGCCATCTGTATGACCATGGAAATATCTACTCCGCTATCTGTATGAACATGGAAATATCTACACCGCTATCTGTATGAACATGGAAATATCTTCACCGCCATCTGTATGAACATGGATATGTCTACACAGCCATCTGGATGAACATGGAAATATCCACACCTCTCTCTGTATGAACATGGAAGTATCTACACCGCTATCTGTGTAAACATGCATACATCTTCACCGCTATCTGTATAAACATGGAAATATCTACACAGCTATCTGCATATACACGGAAATATCTACAAAGCTGTCTCTTTACACATGGAAATAACTACACTGCTATCTCTATAAACATGGAAATATCTACACCGCCATCTGTTTGAACATGGAAATATCTGCACCTCCATCTGTATGAACATATAAATATCTACACCGCCATCTGTATTAAGATGGAGATATCTACACCGCTATCTGTATAAACTTGAAAATATCTACACCGCTATCTGTCTAAACATGGAAATATCTACACCGCTTTCTGTATAAACATGGAAATATCTACACCGCTACCTGTATAAACATGGAAATATCAGCACCGCTATCTGTATGAACATGGAAATAGCTACACAGCCATCTGGATGAACATTGAAATAGCTACACCGCTATCTGTATGAACATGGAAATAGCTACACCGCTATCTGTATGAACATGGAAATATCTACACCGCTATCTGTATAAACACGGAAATATGTACACCGCTACCTGTATAAACATGGAAGTATCAGCACCAATATCTGTATGAACATGGCAATATCTTCACGGCTATCAGTATGAACATGGAAATATCTACACCGCTATCTGTATGAACATGGAAATATCTTCACCGACATCTGTATGAACATGGATATATCTACACAGCCATCTGGATGAACATGGAAATATCTACACAGCTATCTGTATGAACATGGAAATATCTACACCGCTATCTGTATGAACATGGAAATATCTACACAGCCTTCTGGATGAACATGGAAATATCTACACCGCTATCTGTATGAACATGGAAATACATACACCGCTATCTGTATGAACATGGAAATATCTATACCGCTATCTGTATGAACATGGAAATATCTACACCGCTATCTGTATGAACATGGAAATATCTTCACCGCCATCTGTATGAACATGGATATATCTACACAGCCATCTGGATGAACATGGAAATATCTGCACCGCTATCTGTATGAACATGGAAATATCTACAACGCTATCTGTATGAACATGGATATATCTACACAGCCATCTGGATGAACATGGAAATATCTACAACACTATCTGTGTAAACATGCATATATCTTCACCGCTATCTGTATAAACATGGAAATATCTACACCGCTATCTTTATGAACATGGAAATATCTACACCGCTAACTGTTTTAACAGGGAAATATATACACCACTATCTGCATGAAAATGGAAATATCTACACAGCTATCTGCGTATACATGGAAATATCTACACAGCTATCTCTTTACACATGGAAATAACTACACCGCTATCTGTATGAACATGGAAATATCTACACGGCCATCTGTATGAACATGGAAATATCTGCACCGCCATCTGTATGAACATATAATTATCTACACCGCCATCTGTATTAAGATGGAGATATCTGCACCGCTGTCAGTATAAACATGGAAATATCTACACCATTATCTGTATAAACATGGAAATATCTAAACCGCTATGTGTATAAACATGGAAATATCTACACCGCTATCTTTATAAACATGGAAATATCTACACCGCTACCTGTATAAACATGGAAATATCAGCACAGCTATCGGTATGTACATGGAAATATCTACACAGCCATCTGTAAGAACATGGAAATACCTTCACCGCCATCTGTATGAACATAGATTTATCTACACAGCCATCTGTATGATCATGGAAATATCTACTCTGCTATCTGTATGAACATGGAAATATCTACACCGCTATCTGTATGAACATGGAAATATCTTCACCGCCATCTGCATGAACATTGATATGTCTACACAGCCATATGGATGAACATGGAAATATCTACACCGCTATCTGTATGAACATGGAAGTATCTACACCGCTATCTGTGTAAACATGCATACATCTTCACCGCTATCTGTATAAACATGGAAATATCTACACCGCTATTTGTATGAACATGGAAATATCTACACCGCTATCTTTTTGAACATGGAAATATCTACACCGCTATCTGCATGAAAATGGAAATATCTACACAGCTATCTGCATGAAAATGGAAATATATACACAGATATCTGCATATACATGGAAATATCTACACAGCTATCTCTTTACACATGGAAATAACTACACCGCTATCTCTATAAACATGGAAATATCTACACCGCCATCTGTATGAACATGGAAATATCTGCACCTCCATCTGTATGAACATATAAATATATACACCGCCATCTGTATTAAGAAGGAGTTATCTACAACGCTATCTGTATACACATGGAAATATCTACACCGCTATCTGTATGAACATGGAAATATCTACACCGCTATCTGTATAAACACGGAAATATGTACACTGCTACCTGTATAAACATGGAAGTATCAGCACCACTATCTGTATGAACATGGCAATATCTACACGGCTATCTGTATGAACATGGAAATATCTACACCGCTATCTGTATGAACATGGAAATATCTTCACCGACATCTGTATGAACATGGATATATCTACACAGCCATCTGGATGAACATGGAAATATCTACACCGCTATCTGTATGAACATGGAAATATCTACACCGCTATCTGTATGAACATGGAAATATATACACAGCCATCTGGATGAACATGGAAATATCTACAGCGCTATCTGTATGAACATGGAAATACCTACACCGCTATCTGTATGAACATGGAAACATCTTCACCGCCATCTGTATGAACATGGATATATCTACACAGCCATCTGGATGAACATGGAAATATCTGCACCGCTATCTGTATGAACATGGAAATATCTACAACGCTATCTGTATGAACATGGATATATCTACACAGCCATCTGGATGAACATGGAAATATCTACAAAATTATCTGTGTAAACATGCATACATCTTCACCGCTATCTGTATAAACATGGATATATCTACACTGCTATCTTTATGAACATGGAAATATCTACACCGCTAACTGTTTTAACAGGGAAATATATACACCGCTATCTGCATGAAAATGGAAATATCTACACAGCTATCTGCATATACATGGAAATATCTACACAGCTATCTCTTTACACATGGAAATAACTACACCGCTATCTGTATGAACATGGAAATATCTACACCGCCATCTGTATGAACATGGAAATATCTGCACCGCCATGTGTATGAACATATAAATATCTACACCGCCATCTGTATTAAGATGGAGATATCTACACCGCTATCAGTATAAACATGGAAATATCTACACCACTATCTGTATAAACATGGAAATATCTAAACCGCTATGTGTATAAACATGGAAATATCTACACCGCTATCTTTATAAACATGGAAATATCTACACCGCTACCTGTATAAACATGGAAGTATCAGCACCACTATCTGTATGAACATGGCAATATCTACACGGCTATCTGTATGAACATGGATATATCTACACCTCTATCTGTATGAACATGGAAATATCTTCACCGACATCTGTATGAACATGGATATATCTACACAGCCATCTGGATGAACATGGAAATATCTACACCGCTATCTGTATGAACATGGAAATATCTACACCGCTATCTGTATGAACATGGAAATATCTACACAGCCATCTGGATGAACATGGAAATATCTACACCGCTATCTGTATGAACATGGAAATACATACACCGCTATCTGTATGAAGATGGAAATATCTACACCGCTATCTGTATGAACATGGAAATATCTACACCGCTATCTGTATGAACATGGAAATATCTACACAGCCATCTGGATGAACATGGAAATATCTACACCGCTATCTGTATGAACATGGAAATACATACACCGCTATCTGTATGAACATGGAAATATCTACACCGCTATCTGTATGAACATGGAAATATCTACACCGCTATCTGTATGAACTTGGAAATATCTTCACCGCCACCTGTATGAACATGGATATATCTACACAGCCATCTGGATGAACATGGAAATATCTGCACCGCTATCTGTATGAACATGGAAATATCTACAACCCTATCTGTATGAACATGGATATATCTACACAGCCATCTGGATGAACATGGAAATATCTACAATACTATCTGTGTAAACATGCATACATCTTCACCGCTATCTGTATAAACATGGAAATATCTACACCGCTATCTTTATGAACATGGAAATATCTACACCGCTAACTGTTTTAACAGGGAAATATATACACCGCTATCTGCATGAAAATGGAAATATCTACACAGCTATCTGCATATACATGGAAATATCTACACAGCTATCTCTTTACACATGGAAATAACTACACCGCTATCTGTATGAACATGGAAATATCTACACCGCCATCTGTATGAACATGGAAATATCTGCACCGCCATCTGTATGAACATATAATTATCTACACCGCCATCTGTATTAAGATGGAGATATCTGCACCGCTGTCAGTATAAACATGGAAATATCTACACCACTATCTGTATAAACATGGAAATATCTAAACCGCTATGTGTATAAACATGGAAATATCTACACCGCTATCTTTATAAACATGGAAATATCTACACCGCTACCTGTATAAACATGGAAATATCAGCACCGCTATCGGTATGTACATGGAAATATCTACACAGCCATCTGTAAGAACATGGAAATACCTTCACCGCCATCTGTATGAACATAGATATATCTACACAGCCATCTGTATGATCACGGAAATATCTACTCTGCTATCTGTATGAACATGGAAATATCTACACCGCTATCTGTATGAACATGGAAATATCTTCACCGCCATCTGCATGAACATGGATATGTCTACACAGCCATATGGATGAACATGGAAATATCTACACCGCTATCTGTATGAACATGGAAGTATCTACACCGCTATCTGTGTAAACATGCATACATCTTCACCACTATCTGTATAAACATGGAAATATCTACACCGCTATCTGTATGAACATGGAAATATCTACACCGCTATCTGTTTGAACATGGAAATATCTACACCGCTATCTGCATGAAAATGGAAATATCTACACAGCTATCTGCATGAAAATGGAAATATCTACACAGATATCTGCATATACATGGAAATATCTACACAGCTATCTCTTTACACATGGAAATAACTACACCGCTATCTCTATAAACATGGAAATATCTACACCGCCATCTGTATGAACATGGAAATATCTGCACCGCAATCTGTATGAACATATAAATATATACACCGCCATCTGTATTAAGAAGGAGTTATCTACAACGCTATCTGTATAAACATGGAAATATCTACACCGCTATCTGTATGAACATGGAAATATCTACACCGCTATCTGTATAAACACGGAAATATGTACACCTCTACCTGTATAAACATGGAAGTATCAGCACCACTATCTGTATGAACATGGCAATATCTACACGGCTATCTGTATGAACATGGAAATATCTACACCGCTATCTGTATGAACATGGAAATATCTTCACCGACATCTGTATGAACATGGATATATCTACACAACCATCTGGATGAACATGGAAATATCTACACCGCTATCTGTATGAACATGGAAATATCTACACCGCTATCTGTATGAACATGGAAATATATACACAGCCATCTGGATGAACATGGAAATATCTACACCGCTATCTGTATGAACATGGAAATACATACACCGCTATCTGTATGAACATGGAAACATCTTCACCGCCATCTGTATGAACATGGATATATCTACACAGCCATCTGGAAACATGGAAATATCTGCACCGCTATCTGTATGAACATGGAAATATCTACAACGCTATCTGTATGAACATGGATATATCTACACAGCCATCTGGATGAACATGGAAATATCTACAAAATTATCTGTGTAAACATGCATACATCTTCACCGCTATCTGTATAAACATGGATATATCTACACTGCTATCTTTATGAACATGGAAATATCTACACCGCTAACTGTTTTAACAGGGAAATATATACACCGCTATCTGCATGAAAATGGAAATATCTACACAGCTATCTGCATATACATGGAAATATCTACACAGCTATCTCTTTACACATGGAAATAACTACACCGCTATCTGTATGAACATGGAAATATCTACACCGCCATCTGTATGAACATGGAAATATCTGCACCGCCATGTGTATGAACATATAAATATCTACTCCGCCATCTGTATTAAGATGGAGATATCTACACCGCTATCAGTATAAACATGGAAATATCTACACCACTATCTGTATAAACATGGAAATATCTAAACCGCTATGTGTATAAACATGGAAATATCTACACCGCTATCTTTATAAACATGGAAATATCTACACCGCTACCTGTATAAACATGGAAGTATCAGCACCACTATCTGTATGAACATGGCAATATCTACACGGCTATCTGTATGAACATGGAAATATCTACACCGCTATGTGTATGAACATGGAAATATCTTCACCGACATCTGTATGAACATGGATATATCTACACAGCCATCTGGATGAACATGGAAATATCTACACCGCTATCTGTATGAACATGGAAATATCTACACCGCTATCTGTATGAACATGGAAATATCTACACAGCCATCTGGATGAACATGGAAATATCTACACCGCTATCTGTATGAACATGGAAATACATACACCGCTATCTGTATGAAGATGGAAATATCTACACCGCTATCTGTATGAACATGGAAATATCTACACCGCTATCTGTATGAACATGGAAATATCTACACAGCCATCTGGATGAACATGGAAATATCTACACCGCTATCTGTATGAACATGGAAATACATACACCGCTATCTGTATGAACATGGAAATATCTACACCGCTATCTGTATGAACATGGAAATATCTACACCGCTATCTGTATGAACTTGGAAATATCTTCACCGCCATCTGTATGAACATGGATATATCTACACAGCCATCTGGATGAACATGGAAATATCTGCACCGCTATCTGTATGAACATGGAAATATCTACAACCCTATCTGTATGAACATGGATATATCTACACAGCCATCTGGATGAACATGGAAATATCTACAATACTATCTGTGTAAACATGCAAACATTTTCACCGCTATCTGTATAAACATGGAAATATCTACACCGCTATCTTTATGAACATGGAAATATCTACACCGCTAACTGTTTTAACAGGGAAATATATACACCGCTATCTGCATGAAAATGGAAATATCTACACAGCTATCTGCATATACATGGAAATATCTACACAGCTATCTCTTTACACATGGAAATAACTACACCGCTATCTGTATGAACATGGAAATATCTACACCGCCATCTGTATGAACATGGAAATATCTGCACCGCCATCTGTATGAACATATAATTATCTACACCGCCATCTGTATTAAGATGGAGATATCTGCACCGCTGTCAGTATAAACATGGAAATATCTACACCACTATCTGTATAAACATGGAAATATCTAAACCGCTATGTGTATAAACATGGAAATATCTACACCGCTATCTTTATAAACATGGAAATATCTACACCGCTACCTGTATAAACATGGAAATATCAGCACCGCTATCGGTATGTACATGGAAATATCTACACAGCCATCTGTAAGAACATGGAAATACCTTCACCGCCATCTGTATGAACATAGATATATCTAAACAGCCATCTGTATGATCATGGAAATATCTACTCTGCTATCTGTATGAACATGGAAATATCTACACCGCTATCTGTATGAACATGGAAATATCTTCACCGCCATCTGCATGAACATGGATATGTCTACACAGCCATATGGATGAACATGGAAATATCTACACCGCTATCTGTATGAACATGGAAGTATCTACACCGCTATCTGTGTAAACATGCATACATCTTCACCACTATCTGTATAAACATGGAAATATCTACACCGCTATCTGTATGAACATGGAAATATCTACACCGCTATCTGTTTGAACATGGAAATATCTACACCGCTATCTGCATGAAAATGGAAATATCTACACAGCTATCTGCATGAAAATGGAAATATCTACACAGATATCTGCATATAAATGGAAATATCTACACAGCTATCTCTTTACACATGGAAATAACTACACCGCTATCTCTATAAGCATGGAAATATCTACACCGCCATCTGTATGAACATGGAAATATCTGCACCGCAATCTGTATGAACATATAAATATATACACCGCCATCTGTATTAAGAAGGAGTTATCTACAACGCTATCTGTATAAACATGGAAATATCTACACCGCTATCTGTATGAACATGGAAATATCTACACCGCTATCTTTATAAACACGGAAATATGTACACCGCTACCTGTATAAACATGGAAGTATCAGCACCACTATCTGTATGAACATGGCAATATCTACACGGCTATCTGTATGAACATGGAAATATCTACACCGCTATGTGTATGAACATGGAAATATCTTCACCGACATCTGTATGAACATGGATATATCTACACAGCCATCTGGATGAACATGGAAATATCTACACCGCTATCTGTATGAACATGGAAATATCTACACCGCTATCTGTATGAACATGGAAATATCTACACAGCCATCTGGATGAACATGGAAATATCTACACCGCTATCTGTATGAACATGGAAATACATACACCGCTATCTGTATGAAGATGGAAATATCTACACCGCTATCTGTATGAACATGGAAATATCTACACCGCTATCTGTATGAACATGGAAATATCTACACAGCCATCTGGATGAACATGGAAATATCTACACCGCTATCTGTATGAACATGGAAATACATACACCGCTATCTGTATGAACATGGAAATATCTACACCGCTATCTGTATGAACATGGAAATATCTACACCGCTATCTGTATGAACTTGGAAATATCTTCACCGCCATCTGTATGAACATGGATATATCTACACAGCCATCTGGATGAACATGGAAATATCTGCACCGCTATCTGTATGAACATGGAAATATCTACAACCCTATCTGTATGAACATGGATATATCTACACAGCCATCTGGATGAACATGGAAATATCTACAATACTATCTGTGTAAACATGCATACATCTTCACCGCTATCTGTATAAACATGGAAATATCTACACCGCTATCTTTATGAACATGGAAATATCTACACCGCTAACTGTTTTAACAGGGAAATATATACACCGCTATCTGCATGAAAATGGAAATATCTACACAGCTATCTGCATATACATGGAAATATCTACACAGCTATCTCTTTACACATGGAAATAACTACACCGCTATCTGTATGAACATGGAAATATCTACACCGCCATCTGTATGAACATGGAAATATCTGCACCGCCATCTGTATGAACATATAATTATCTACACCGCCATCTGTATTAAGATGGAGATATCTGCACCGCTGTCAGTATAAACATGGAAATATCTACACCACTATCTGTATAAACATGGAAATATCTAAACCGCTATGTGTATAAACATGGAAATATCTACACCGCTATCTTTATAAACATGGAAATATCTACACCGCTACCTGTATAAACATGGAAATATCAGCACCGCTATCGGTATGTACATGGAAATATCTACACAGCCATCTGTAAGAACATGGAAATACCTTCACCGCCATCTGTATGAACATAGATATATCTAAACAGCCATCTGTATGATCATGGAAATATCTACTCTGCTATCTGTATGAACATGGAAATATCTACACCGCTATCTGTATGAACATGGAAATATCTTCACCGCCATCTGCATGAACATGGATATGTCTACACAGCCATATGGATGAACATGGAAATATCTACACCGCTATCTGTATGAACATGGAAGTATCTACACCGCTATCTGTGTAAACATGCATACATCTTCACCACTATCTGTATAAACATGGAAATATCTACACCGCTATCTGTATGAACATGGAAATATCTACACCGCTATCTGTTTGAACATGGAAATATCTACACCGCTATCTGCATGAAAATGGAAATATCTACACAGCTATCTGCATGAAAATGGAAATATCTACACAGATATCTGCATATAAATGGAAATATCTACACAGCTATCTCTTTACACATGGAAATAACTACACCGCTATCTCTATAAACATGGAAATATCTACACCGCCATCTGTATGAACATGGAAATATCTGCACCGCAATCTGTATGAACATATAAATATATACACCGCCATCTGTATTAAGAAGGAGTTATCTACAACGCTATCTGTATAAACATGGAAATATCTACACCGCTATCTGTATGAACATGGAAATATCTACACCGCTATCTGTATAAACACGGAAATATGTACACCGCTACCTGTATAAACATGGAAGTATCAGCACCACTATCTGTATGAACATGGCAATATCTACACGGCTATCTGTATGAACATGGAAATATCTACACCGCTATCTGTATGAACATGGAAATATCTTCACCGACATCTGTATGAACATGGATATATCTACACAGCCATCTGGATGAACATGGAAATATCTACACCGCTATCTGTATGAACATGGAAATATCTACACCGCTATCTGTATGAACATGGAAATATATACACAGCCATCTGGATGAACATGGAAATATCTACACCGCTATCTGTATGAACATGGAAATACATACACCGCTATCTGTATGAACATGGAAATATCTTCACCGCCATCTGTATGAACATGGATATATCTACACAGCCATCTGGATGAACATGGAAATATCTGCACCGCTATCTGTATGAACATGGAAATATCTACAACGCTATCTGTATGAACATGGATATATCTACACAGCCATCTGGATGAACATGGAAATATCTACAACGCTATCTGTATGAACATGGATATATCTACACAGCCATCTGGATGAACATGGAAATATCTACAAAATTATCTGTGTAAACATGCATACATCTTCACCGCTATCTGTATAAACATGGAAATATCTACACTGCTATCTTTATGAACATGGAAATATCTACACCGCTAACTGTTTTAACAGGGAAATATATACACCGCTATCTGCATGAAAATGGAAATATCTACACAGCTATCTGCATATACATGGAAATATCTACACAGCTATCTCTTTACACATGGAAATAACTACACCGCTATCTGTATGAACATGGAAATATCTACACCGCCATCTGTATGAACATGGAAATATCTGCACCGCCATGTGTATGAACATATAAATATCTACACCGCCATCTGTATTAAGATGGAGATATCTACACCGCTATCAGTATAAACATGGAAATATCTACACCACTATCTGTATAAACATGGAAATATCTAAACCGCTATGTGTATAAACATGGAAATATCTACACCGCTATCTTTATAAACATGGAAATATCTACACCGCTACCTGTATAAACATGGAAGTATCAGCACCACTATCTGTATGAACATGGCAATATCTACACGGCTATCTGTATGAACATGGAAATATCTACACCGCTATCTGTATGAACATGGAAATATCTTCACCGACATCTGTATGAACATGGATATATCTACACAGCCATCTGGATGAACATGGAAATATCTACACCGCTATCTGTATGAACATGGAAATATCTACACCGCTATCTGTATGAACATGGAAATATCTACACAGCCATCTGGATGAACATGGAAATATCTACACCGCTATCTGTATGAACATGGAAATACATACACCGCTATCTGTATGAAGATGGAAATATCTACACCGCTATCTGTATGAACATGGAAATATCTACACCGCTATCTGTATGAACATGGAAATATCTACACAGCCATCTGGATGAACATGGAAATATCTACACCGCTATCTGTATGAACATGGAAATACATACACCGCTATCTGTATGAACATGGAAATATCTACACCGCTATCTGTATGAACATGGAAATATCTACACCGCTATCTGTATGAACTTGGAAATATCTTCACCGCCATCTGTATGAACATGGATATATCTACACAGCCATCTGGATGAACATGGAAATATCTGCACCGCTATCTGTATGAACATGGAAATATCTACAACCCTATCTGTATGAACATGGATATATCTACACAGCCATCTGGATGAACATGGAAATATCTACAATACTATCTGTGTAAACATGCAAACATCTTCACCGCTATCTGTATAAACATGGAAATATCTACACCGCTATCTTTATGAACATGGAAATATCTACACCGCTAACTGTTTTAACAGGGAAATATATACACCGCTATCTGCATGAAAATGGAAATATCTACACAGCTATCTGCATATACATGGAAATATCTACACAGCTATCTCTTTACACATGGAAATAACTACACCGCTATCTGTATGAACATGGAAATATCTACACCGCCATCTGTATGAACATGGAAATATCTGCACCGCCATCTGTATGAACATATAATTATCTACACCGCCATCTGTATTAAGATGGAGATATCTGCACCGCTGTCAGTATAAACATGGAAATATCTACACCACTATCTGTATAAACATGGAAATATCTAAACCGCTATGTGTATAAACATGGAAATATCTACACCGCTATCTTTATAAACATGGAAATATCTACACCGCTACCTGTATAAACATGGAAATATCAGCACCGCTATCGGTATGAACATAGATATATCTACACAGCCATCTGTATGATCATGGAAATATCTACTCTGCTATCTGTATGAACATGGAAATATCTACACCGCTATCTGTATGAACATGGAAATATCTTCACCGCCATCTGCATGAACATGGATATGTCTACACAGCCATATGGATGAACATGGAAATATCTACACCGCTATCTGTATGAACATGGAAGTATCTACACCGCTATCTGTGTAAACATGCATACATCTTCACCACTATCTGTATAAACATGGAAATACCTACACCGCTATCTGTATGAACATGGAAATATCTACACCGCTATCTGTTTGAACATGGAAATATCTACACCGCTATCTGCATGAAAATGGAAATATCTACACAGCTATCTGCATGAAAATGGAAATATCTACACAGATATCTGCATATACATGGAAATATCTACACAGCTATCTCTTTACACATGGAAATAACTACACCGCTATCTCTATAAACATGGAAATATCTACACCGCCATCTGTATGAACATGGAAATATCTGCACCGCAATCTGTATGAACATATAAATATATACACCGCCATCTGTATTAAGAAGGAGTTATCTACAACGCTATCTGTATAAACATGGAAATATCTACACCGCTATCTGTATGAACATGGAAATATCTACACCGCTATCTGTATAAACACGGAAATATGTACACCGCTACCTGTATAAACATGGAAGTATCAGCACCACTATCTGTATGAACATGGCAATATCTACACGGCTATCTGTATGAACATGGAAATATCTACACCGCTATCTGTATGAACATGGAAATATCTTCACCGACATCTGTATGAACATGGATATATCTACACAACCATCTTGATGAACATGGAAATATCTACACCGCTATCTGTATGAACATGGAAATATCTACACCGCTATCTGTATGAACATGGAAATATATACACAGCCATCTGGATGAACATGGAAATATCTACACCGCTATCTGTATGAACATGGAAATACATACACCGCTATCTGTATGAACATGGAAATATCTTCACCGCCATCTGTATGAACATGGATATATCTACACAGCCATCTGGATGAACATGGAAATATCTGCACCGCTATCTGTATGAACATGGAAATATCTACAACGCTATCTGTATGAACATGGATATATCTACACAGCCATCTGGATGAACATGGAAATATCTACAACGCTATCTGTATGAACATGGATATATCTACACAGCCATCTGGATGAACATGGAAATATCTACAAAATTATCTGTGTAAACATGCATACATCTTCACCGCTATCTGTATAAACATGGAAATATCTACACTGCTATCTTTATGAACATGGAAATATCTACACCGCTAACTGTTTTAACAGGGAAATATATACACCGCTATCTGCATGAAAATGGAAATATGTACACAGCTATCTGCATATACATGGAAATATCTACACAGCTATCTCTTTACACATGGAAATAACTACACCGCTATCTGTATGAACATGGAAATATCTACACCGCCATCTGTATGAACATGGAAATATCTACACCGCCATGTGTATGAACATATAAATATCTACACCGCCATCTGTATTAAGATGGAGATATCTACACCGCTATCAGTATAAACATGGAAATATCTACACCACTATCTGTATAAACATGGAAATATCTAAACCGCTATGTGTATAAACATTGAAATATCTACACCGCTATCTTTATAAACATGGAAATATCTACACCGCTACCTGTATAAACATGGAAATATCAGCACCGCTATCGGTATGTACATGGAAATATCTACACCGCCATCTGTAAGACACGGAAATACCTTCACCGCCATCTGTATGAACATAGATATATCTACACAGCCATCTGTATGATCATGGAAATATCTACTCCGCTATCTGTATGAAGATGGAAATATCTACACCGCTATCTGTATGAACATGGAAATATCTTCACCGCCATCTGCATGAGCATGGATATGTCTACACAGCCATATGGATGAACATGGAAATATCTACACCGCTATCTGTATGAACATGGTAGTATCTACACCGCTATCTGTGTAAACATGCATACATCTTCACCGCTATCTGTATAAACATGGAAATATCTACACTGCTATCTGTATGAACATGGAAATATCTACACCGCTATCTGTTTGAACATGGAAATATCTACACCGCTATCTGCATGAAAATGGAAATATCTACACAGCTATCTGCATATATATGGAAATATCTACACAGATATCTCTTTATACATGGAAATAAGTACACCGCTATCTCTATAAACATGGAAATATCTACACCGCCATCTGTATGAACATGGAAATATCTGCACCGCCATCTGTATGAACATATAAATATCTACACCGCCATCTGTATTAAGAAGGAGATATCCTCACTGCTATCTGTATAAACATGGAAATATCTACACCGCTATCTGTATGAACATGGAAATATCTACACCGCTCTCTGTATAAACATGGAAATATGTACACCGCTACCTGTATAAACATGGAAGTATCAGCACCGCTATCTGTATTAACATGGCAATATCTACATGGTTATCTGTATGAACATGGAAATATCTACACCGCTATCTGTATGAACATGGAAATATCTTCACCGCCATCTGTATGAACATGGATATATCTACACAGCCATCTGGATGAACATGGATATATCTACAACGCTATCTGTATGAACATGGATATATCTACACAGCCATCTGGATGAACATGGAAATATCTACAAAATTATCTGTGTAAACATGCATACATCTTCACCGCTATCTGTATAAACATGGAAATATCTACACTGCTATCTTTATGAACATGGAAATATCTACACCGCTAACTGTTTTAACAGGGAAATATATACACCGCTATCTGCATGAAAATGGAAATATCTACACAGCTATCTGCATATACATGGAAATATCTACACAGCTATCTCTTTACACACGGAAATAACTACACCGCTATCTGTATGAACATGGAAATATCTACACCGCCATCTGTATGAACATGGAAATATCTGCACCGCCATGTGTATGAACATATAAATATCTACACCGCCATCTGTATTAAGATGGAGATATCTACACCGCTATCAGTATAAACATGGAAATATCTACACCACTATCTGTATAAACATGGAAATATCTAAACCGCTATGTGTATAAACATGGAAATATCTACACCGCTATCTTTATAAACATGGAAATATCTACACCGCTACCTGTATAAACATGGAAATATCAGCACCGCTATCGGTATGTACATGGAAATATCTACACCGCCATCCGTAAGAACACGGAAATACCTTCACCGCCATCTGTATGAACATAGATATATCTACACAGCCATCTGTATGATCATGGAAATATCTACTCCGCTATCTGTATGAACATGGAAATATCTACACCGCTATCTGTGTGAACATGGAAATATCTTCACCGCCATCTGCATGAGCATGGATATGTCTACACAGCCATATGGATGAACATGGAAATATCTACACCGCTATCTGTATGAACATGGTAGTATCTACACCGCTATCTGTGTAAACATGCATACATCTTCACCGCTATCTGTATAAACATGGAAATATCTACACTGCTATCTGTATGAACATGGAAATATCTACACCGCTATCTGTTTGAACATAGAAATATCTACACCGCTATCTGCATGAAAATGGAAATATCTACACAGCTATCTGCATATACATGGAAATATCTACACAGATATCTCTTTATACATGGAAATAAGTACACCGCTATCTCTATAAACATGGAAATATCTACACCGCCATCTGTATGAACATGGAAATATCTGCACCGCCATCTGTATGAACATATAAATATCTACACCACCATCTGTATTAAGAAGGAGATATCCTCACTGCTATCTGTATAAACATGGAAATATCTACACCGCTATCTGTATGAACATCGAAATATCTACACCGCTCTCTGTATAAAGATGGAAATATGTACACCGCTACCTGTATAAACATGGAAGTATCAGCACCGCTATCTGTATTAACATGGCAATTTCTACATGGTTATCTGTATGAACATGGAAATATCTACACCGCTATCTGTATGAACATGGAAATATCTTCACCGACATCTGTATGAACATGGATATATCTACACAGCCATCTGGATGAACATGGAAATATCTACACCGCTATCCGTATGAACATGGAAATATCTACACCGCTATCTGTATGAACATGGAAATATCTACACCGCTATCTGTATGAACATGGAAATATCTACACCGCTATCTGTATGAACATGGAAATATCTTCTCCGCCATCTGTATGAGCATAGATATATCTACACAGCCATCTGTATGAACATGGAAATATCTACACCGCTCTCTGTATGAACATGGAAATATCTACACCGCTATCTGTGTAAACATGCATACATCTTCACCGCTATCTGCATGAAAATGGAAATATCTACACAGCTATCTGCATATACATGGAAATATCTACAAAGCTATCTCTTTACACATGGAAATAACTACACTGCTATCTCTATAAACATGGAAATATCTACACCGCCATGTGTATGAACATGGAAATATCTGCACCGCCATCTGTATGAACATATAAATATCTACAACGCCATCTGTATTAAGATGGAGATATCTACACCGCTATCTGTGTAAAGTTGAAAATATCTACACCGCTATCACTATAAACATGGAAATATCTACACCGCTTTCTGTATAAACATGGAAATATCTACAATGCTACCTGTATAAATATGGAAATATCAGCACCGCTATGTGTATGAACATGGAAATAGCTACAAAGCCATCTGTAAGAACATGGAAATATCTACACCGCCATCTGTATGAACATGGAAATATCTTCTCCGCCATCTGTATGAACATGGATATATCTACACAGCCATCTGTATAAACATGGAAATATCTACACCGCTATCTGTATGAACATGGAAATATCTACACCGCTATCTGTATAAACACGGAAATATGTACACCGCTACCTGTATAAACATGGAAGTATCAGCACCGCTATCTGTATGAACATGGCAATATCTAAACGGCTATGTGTATGAACATGGAAATATCTACACCGCTATCTGTATGAACATGGAAATATCTTCACCGCCATCTGTATGAACGTGGATATATCTACACAGCCATCTGGATGAACATGGAAATATCTACACCGCTATCTGTATGAACATGGAAATGTCTACACCGCTATCTGTGTAAACATGCATACATCTTCACCGCTATCTGTATAAACATGGAAATGTCTACCCCGCTATCTTTATGAACATGGAAATATCTACACCGCTAACTGTTTGAACAGGGAAATATATACACCGCTATCTGCATGAAAATGGAAATATCTACACCGCTATCTGCATATACAAGAAATATCTACACAGCTATGTCTTTACACATGGAAATAACCACACCGCTATGTGTATGAACATGGAAATATCTACACCGCCATCTGTATGAACATGGAAATATCTGCACCGCCATCTGTATGAACATATAAATATCTACACCACCCTCTGTATTAAGATGGAGATATCTACACCGCTATCTGTATAAACATGGAAATATCTACACCGTTATCTGTATAAACATGGAAATATCTAAACCGCTATGTGTATAAACATGGAAATATCTACACCGCTATCTGTATAAACATGGAAATATCTACACAGCTACCTGTGTAAACATGGAAATATCAGCACCGCTATCGGTATGAACATGGAAATATCTACACCACCATCTGTAAGAACATGGAAATATCTTCACCGCCATCTGTATGAACACGGATATATCTACACAGCCAACTGTATGAACATGGAAATATCTACTCCGCTATCTGGATGAACATGGAAATATCTATAACGCTATTTGTACGAACATGGAAATGTCTAAACCGCTCTGTGTGTAAACATGCATACATCTTCACCGCTATCTGTATAAACATGGAAATAACTACACCCCTCTCTGTATGAACATGGAAATACCTACACCGCTATCTGTTTGAACATGGAAATATCTAAACCGCTATCTGCATGAAAATGGAAATATCTCCACAGCTATCTGCATATACATGGAAATATCTACACAGCTATCTCTTTACACATGGAAATAACTACACCGCTATGTCCATAAAAATGGAAATATCTACACCGCCATCTGTATGAACATGGAAATATCTGCACCACCGTCTGTATGAACATATAAATATCTACACCGCCATCTGTATTAAGAAGGAGATATCTTCACCGCTATCTGTATAAACATGGAAATATCTACACCGCTATCTATATGAAAATGGAAATATCTACACCGCTATCTGTATAAACATGGAAATATGTACACCGCTACCTGTATAAACATGGAAGTATCAGCACCGCTATCGGTATGAACATGGCAATATCTACACGTTTATCTGTATGAACATGGAAATATCTACACCGCTATCTGTATGAACATGGAAATATCTTCACCGCCATCTGTATGAACATGGACATATCTACACAGCCACCTGGTTGAACATGGAAATATCTACACCGTTATCTGTATGAACATGGAAATATCTACACCGCTATCTGTATGAACTTGGAAATATCTACACCGCTATCTGTATGAACATGGAAATATCTACACCGCTATCTGTATGAACATGGAAATATCTTCTCCGTCATCTGTATGAACACAGACATATCTACATAGCCATCTGGATGAACATGGAAATATCTACACCGCTATCTATATGAAAATGGAAATATCTACACCGCTATCTGAGTAAACATGCATACATCTTCACCGCTATCTGCATGAAAATGGAAATATCTACACAGCTATTTGCATATACATGGAAATATCTACAAAGCTCTCCCTTTACGCATGGAAATAACTACACTGCTATCTCTATAAACATGGAAATATCTACACCGCCATCTGTATGAACATGGAAATATCGGCACCGCCATCTGTATGAACATATAAATATCTACACCGCCATCTGTATTAAGATGGAGATATCTACACCGCTATATGTATAAACTTGGAAATATCTACACCGCTATCTGTATAAACATGGAAATATCTACACCGATTTCTGTATAAACATGGAAATATCTAAACCGCTACCTGTATAAACATTGAAATATCAGCACCGCTATCTGTATGAACATGGAAATAGCTACACAGCCATCAGGATAAACATGGAAATATCTACACCGCTATCTGTATGAACATGGAAATAGCTACACCGCTATCTGTATGAACATGGAAATATCTTCACCGCCATCTGTATGAACATGGATATATCTACACAGCCATCCGGATGAACATGGAAATACCTACACCGCTATCTCTATGAACATGGAAATAGCTTCACTGCTATCTGTATGAACATGGAAATATCTACACCGCTATCTGTATGAACATGGAAATATCTACATCGCTATCTGTATGAACATGGAAATATCTACACCGCTACCAGAATAAACATGGAAATATCAGCACCTCTATCTGAATGAATATGGAAATATCTACAGCGTAATCTGCATGAACTTGGAAATATATACACCAATATCCGTATGAACATGGAAATATCCTCACTGCCATGTGTATGAACATAGATGTATCTACACAGCCATCTGGATGAACAAGGAAATATCAGCACCGCTGTCTGTATGAACATGGAAATATCTACACCGCTATCTGTTTGAACATGGAAATATCTACACCGCTATCTGTATGAACTTTTAAATATCTTCCCCGCCATTTGTATGAACATGGATATATCTACACAGCCATCTGGATGAACATGGAAATATCTACACCGCTATCTGTATGAACATGGAAATATCTACACCGCAATCTCCATGAAAATGGAAATATCTACACCGCTATCTGTATGAACATGGAAATATCTACACCTCTATCTGTATGAACATGGATATATCTACACAGCCAGCTGGATGAACATGGAAATATCTACACAGCCATCTGTATGAACATGGAAGTATCTAGACCGCCATCTGTATGAACATGGAAATATCTTCACCGCCATCTGTTTGAACATGGAAATATCTGCACCGCCATCTGTATGAACATATAAATATCTACAACGCCATCTGTATTAAGATGGAGATATCTACACCGCTACCTGTATAAACATGGAAATATCTACACCGCTATGTGTATAAACATGCAAATATCTACACCGCTACCTGTATAAACATGGAAATATCTGCACCGCTACCTGTATAAACATGGAAATATCAGCACCGCTATCGGTATGAGCATGGAAATATCTACACCGCCACCTGTATGAACATGGAAATATCTACACAGCCATCTGGATGAACATGGAAATATCTACACCGCTATCTGTATGAACATGGAAATATCTACACAGCCATCTGGATGAACATGGAAATATCTACACCGCTATCTGTATGAACATGGAAATACATTCACCGGTATCTGTATGAACATGGAAATATCTACACCGCTATCTGTATGAACATGGAAATATCTACACCGCTATCTGTATGAACATGGAAATATCTTCACCGCCATCTGTATGAACATGGATATATCTACACAGCCATCTGGATGAACATGGAGATATCTACACCGCTATCTGCATGAAAATGGAAATATCTACACAGCTATCTGCACATACATGGAAATATCTACAAAGCTATCTCTTTACACAAGAAATAACTACACCGCTATCTCTATAAACATGGAAATACCTACACCGCCATCTGTATGAACATGGAAATATCTGCACCGCCA
This sequence comes from Gorilla gorilla gorilla, assembly GCF_029281585.2. Taxonomy (NCBI): domain Eukaryota; kingdom Metazoa; phylum Chordata; class Mammalia; order Primates; family Hominidae; genus Gorilla; species Gorilla gorilla. Next base: position 158,125,008 of record NC_073231.2, on the reverse strand, counting down.
TCTGTATGAACATATAAATATCTACACCGCCATCAGTATTAAGATGGAGATACCTACACCGCTATCTGTATGAACATGGAAATATCTACACCGCTATCTGTATAAACATGGAAATATCTACACCGCTATGTGTATAAACATGGAAATATCTACACCGCTACCTGTATAAACATGGAAATACCAGCACCGCTATCTGTATGAACATGGAAATATCTACACCGCTATTTGTATGATCATGGAAATATCTACACCGATATCTGTATGAACATGGAAATATCTTCACCGCCATCTCTATGAACATGGATATACCTACACAGCCATCAGAATGAACAAGGAAATATCAGCACCGCTGTCTGTATGAACATGGATATATCTACACAGCCATCTGGATGAACATGGAAATATCTACACCGCTATCTGCATGAACATGGAAATATCTACACTGCTGTCTGTGTAAACGTGCAAACATCTTCCCCGCCATCTTTATAAACATGGAAATAACAACACTGCTATCTGTATGAACATGGAAATATCTACACCGCTATCTGTTTGAACATGGAAATATCTACACCGCTATCTGCATGAAAATGGAAGTATCTACACAGCTATCTGCATATACTTGGAAATATCTATACAGCTATCTCTTTACACATGGAAATAACTACACCGCTATCTCTATAAACATGGTAATATCTACACTGCCATCTGTATGAACATGGAAATATCTGAACCGCCATCTTTTTGAACATATACATATCTACACCGCCATCTGTATTAAGATGGAGATATCTACACCGCTATCTGTATTAACATGGAAATATCTACACCGCTATCTGTGTAAACATGGAAATATCTACACCGCTATCTGTATAAACATGGAAATATCTACACCGCTACCTGTATAAACATGGAAATATCAGCACTGCAATCTGTAGGAACATGGAAATATCTACACCGCTAACTGAATGAACATGGAAATATCTACACCACTATCTGTATGAACATGGAAATAGCTACACAGCCATCTGGATGAACACGGAAATATCTACACCGCTATCTATAAAAACATGGAAATACATACACTGCTATCTGCATGAACATGGAAATATCTACACCGCTATCTGTATGAACATGGAAATATCTACAGCGCTATGAGTATGAACATGGAAATATCTTCACCGCCATCTGTATAAACATGGATATATCTACACAGCCATCTGGATGAACATGGAAATATCTGCACCGCTATCTGTATGAACATGGAAATATCTACACCGCTATCTGTATGAACATGGATATATCTACACAGCCGTCTGGTTGAACATGGAAATATCTACACCGTTATCTGTGTAAACATGCATACATCTTCACCGCTATCTGTATAAACATGGAAATATCTGCACCGCTATGTTTATGAACATGGAAATATCTACACCGCTAATTGTTTGAACAGGGAAATATGTACACCGCTATCTGCATGAAAATGGAAATATCTACACAGCTATCTGCATATACATGGAAATATCTACACAGGTATCTCTTTTCACATGGAAATAACTACACCGCTATCTGTATGAACATGGAAATATCTACACCGCTATCTGTTTGAACATGGAAATATCTACACCGCTATCTGCATGAAAATGGAAGTATCTACTCAGCTTTCTGCATATACATGGAAATATCTATACAGCTATCTCTTTACACATGGAAATAACTACACCGCTATCTCTATAAACATGGTAATATCTACACCGCCATCTGTATGAACATGGAAATATCTGCACCACCATCTGCTTCAACATATACATATCTACACCGCCATCTGTATTAAGATGGAGGTATCTACACCGCTATCTGTATAAACATGGAAATATCTACACCGCTATCTGTATAAACATGGAAATATCTACACCGCTATCTTTATGAACATGGAAATATCTACACCGCTAACTGTTTTAACAGGGAAATATATACACCGCTATCTGCATGAAAATGGAAATATCTACACAGCTATCTGCAAATACATGGAAATATCTACACAGCTATCTCTTTACACATGGAAATAACTACACCGCTATCTGTATGAACATGGAAATATCTACACCGCCATCTGTATGAATATGGAAATATCTGCACCGCCATCTGTATGAACATATAATTATCTACACCGCCATCTGTATTAAGATGGAGATATCTGCACCGCTGTCAGTATAAACATGGAAATATCTACACCACTATCTGTATAAACATGGAAATATCTAAACCGCTATGTGTATAAACATGGAAATATCTACACCGCTATCTTTATAAACATGGAAATATCTACACCGCTACCTGTATAAACATGGAAATATCAGCACCGCTATCGGTATGTACATGGAAATATCTACACATCCATCTGTAAGAACATGGAAATACCTTCACCGCCATCTGTATGAACATAGATATATCTACACAGCCATCTGTATGATCATGGAAATATCTACTCTGCTATCTGTATGAACATGGAAATATCTACACCGCTATCTGTATGAACATGGAAATATCTTCACCGCCATCTGCATGAACATGGATATGTCTACACAGCCATATGGATGAACATGGAAATATCTACACCGCTATCTGTATGAACATGGAAGTATCTACACCGCTATCTGTGTAAACATGCATACATCTTCACCACTATCTGTATAAACATGGAAATATCTACACCGCTATCTGTATGAACATGGAAATATCTACACCGCTATCTGTTTGAACATGGAAATATCTACACCGCTATCTGCATGAAAATGGAAATATCTACACAGCTATCTGCATGAAGATGGAAATATCTACACAGATATCTGCATATACATGGAAATATCTACACAGCTATCTCTTTACACATGGAAATAACTACACCGCTATCTCTATAAACATGGAAATATCTACACCGCCATCTGTATGAACATGGAAATATCTGCACCGCAATCTGTATGAACATATAAATATATACACCGCCATCTGTATTAAGAAGGAGTTATCTACAACGCTATCTGTATAAACATGGAAATATCTACACCGCTATCTGTATGAACATGGAAATATCTACACCGCTATCTGTATAAACACGGAAATATGTACACCGCTACCTGTATAAACATGGAAGTATCAGCACCACTATCTGTATGAACATGGCAATATCTACACGGCTATCTGTATGAACATGGAAATATCTACACCGCTATCTGTATGAACATGGAAATATCTTCACCGACATCTGTATGAACATGGATATATCTACACAGCCATCTGGATGAACATGGATATATCTACACCGCTATCTGTATGAACATGGAAATATCTACACCGCTATCTGTATGAACATGGAAATATATACACAGCCATCTGGATGAACATGGAAATATCTACACCGCTATCTGTATGAACATGGAAATACATACACCGCTATCTGTATGAACATGGAAATATCTTCACCGCCATCTGTATGAACATGGATATATCTACACAGCCATCTGGATGAACATGGAAATATCTGCACCGCTATCTGTATGAACATGGAAATATCTACAACGCTATCTGTATGAACATGGATATATCTACACAGCCATCTGGATGAACATGGAAATATCTACAACGCTATCTGTATGAACATGGATATATCTACACAGCCATCTGGATGAACATGGAAATATCTACAAAATTATCTGTGTAAAAATGCATACATCTTCACCGCTATCTGTATAAACATGGAAATATCTACACTGCTATCTTTATGAACATGGAAATATCTACACCGCTAACTGTTTTAACAGGGAAATATATACACCGCTATCTGCATGAAAATGGAAATATCTACACAGCTATCTGCATATACATGGAAATATCTACACAGCTATCTCTTTACACATGGAAATAACTACACCGCTATCTGTATGAACATGGAAATATCTACACCGCCATCTGTATGAATATGGAAATATCTGCACCGCCATCTGTATGAACATATAATTATCTACACCGCCATCTGTATTAAGATGGAGATATCTGCACCGCTGTCAGTATAAACATGGAAATATCTACACCACTATCTGTATAAACATGGAAATATCTAAACCGCTATGTGTATAAACATGGAAATATCTACACCGCTATCTTTATAAACATGGAAATATCTACACCGCTACCTGTATAAACATGGAAATATCAGCACCGCTATCGGTATGTACATGGAAATATCTACACAGCCATCTGTAAGAACATGGAAATACCTTCACCGCCATCTGTATGAACATAGATATATCTACACAGCCATCTGTATGATCATGGAAATATCTACTCCGCTATCTGTATGAACATGGAAATATCTACACCGCTATCTGTATGAACATGGAAATATCTTCACCGCCATCTGTATGAACATGGATATGTCTACACAGCCATCTGGATGAACATGGAAATATCCACACCTCTCTCTGTATGAACATGGAAGCATCTACACCGCTATCTGTGTAAACATGCATACATCTTCACCGCTATCTGTATGAACATGGAAATATCTACACCGCTATCTGTTTGAACATGGAAATATCTGCACCGCCATCTGTATGAACATATAAATATCTACAACGCCATCTGTATTAAGATGGAGATATCTACACCGCTATCTGTATAAACATGGAAATATCTACACCGCTATGTGTATAAACACGCAAATATCTACACCGCTATCTGTATAAACATGGAAATATCTAAACCGCTACCTGTATAAACATGGAAATATCAGCACCACTATCGGTATGAACATGGAAATATATACACCGCCATCTGTATGAACATGGAAATATCTACACAGCCATCTGGATGAACATGGAAATATCTACACCGCTATCTGTATGAACATGGAAATATCTACACAGCCATCTGGATGAACATGGAAATATCTGCACCGCTATCTGTATGAACATGGAAATACATTCACCGGTATCTGTATGAACATGGAAATATCTACACCGCTATCTGTATGAACATGGAAATATCTACACCGCTATCTGTATGAACATGGAAATATCTTCACCGCCATCTGTATGAACATGGATATATTTACACAGCCATCTGGATGAACATGGAAATATCTACACCGCTATCTGTGTAAACATGCATACATCTTCACCGCTATCTGTATAAAAATGTAAATATCTACACCGCTATCTTTATGAACTTGGAAATATCTACAACGCTAAGTGTTTGAACAGGGAAATATATACACCACTATCTGCATGAAAATGGAAATATCTACACCGCTATCTGTATGAACATGGAAATACATACACTACTATCTGTATGAACATGGAAATATCTACACCGCTATCTGTATGAACATGGAAAAATCTACACCGCTATCTGTATTAACATGGAAATATCTTCACCGCCATCTGGATGAAGATGGAATTATCTACACCGCTACCGGTATAAAGAAGGAAATATCAGCACTGCTATCTGTATGAACATGGAAATATCTACACCGCTATCTGTATGAACATGGAAATATCTACACCGCTATCTGTATGAACATGGAAGTATCTTCACCGCCATCTGTATGAACATGGATATATCTACACAGTCATCTGGATGAACATGGAAATATCTGCACCGCTATCTGTATGAACATGGAAATATCAACACCGCTATCTGTTTGAACATGGAAATATCTACACCGCTATCTGCATGAAAATGGAAATATCTCCACAGCTATCTGCACATACATGGAAATATCTACAAAGCTATCTCTTTACACATGGAAATAACTACACCGCTATCTCTATAAACATGGAAATACCTACACCGCCATCTGTATGAACATGGAAATATCTGCACCGCCATCTCTATGTACATATAAATATCTACACCGCCATCAGTATTAAGATGGAGATACCTACACCGCTATCTGTATAAACATGGAAATATATACACCGCTACCTGTATAAACATGGAAATATCTACACCGCTATGTGTATAAACATGGAAATATCTACACCGCTACCTGTATAAACATGGAAATATCAGCACCGCTATCTGTATGAACATGGAAGTATCTACAGCGCTATTTGTATGATCATGGAAATATCTACACCACTATCTGTATGAACATGGAAATAGCTACACCGCTATCTGTAAGAACATGGAAATATCTACACGGCCATCTGCATGAACATGGAAATATCTTCTCCGCCATCTGTATGAACATGGATATATCTACACAGCCATCTGGATGAACATGGAAATATCTACACCGCTATCTGTATGAACATGGAAATATCTACACCGCCATCTGTATGAACATGGATATATCTACACAGCCATCTGTATAAACATGGAAATATCAACACCGATATCTGTTTGAACATGGAAATATCTACACCGCTATCTGCATGAAAATGGAAATATCTACACACCTATCTGCATATTCATGGAAATATCTACACAGCTATCTCTTTACACATGGAAATAACTACACCGCTATCTCTATAAACATGGAAATATCTACACCACCATCTGTATGAACATGGAAATATCTCCACCGCCATCTGTATGAACATATAAATATCTACACCGCCATCTGTATGAAAAAGGAGATATCTACACCGCTATCTGTATAAACATGGAAATATCTACACCGCTATCTGTATGAACATGGAAATATCTACACCGCTATCTGTATAAACACGGAAATATGTACACCGCTACCTGTATAAACATGGAAGTATCAGCACCAGTATCGGTATGAACATAGCAATATCTACACGGCTATCTGTATGTACATGGAAATATCTATACCGCTACCTGTATGAACATGGAAATATCTTCACTGCCATCTATATGAACATGGATATACCTACACAGCCATCTGGATGAACATGGAAATATCTACACCGCTATCTGTATGAACATGGAAATATCTACTCCGCTATCTGTATGAACATGTAAATATCTACACAGCCATCTGGATGAACACGGAAATATCTACACCGCTATCTGTATGAACATGGAAATACATACACCGCTATCTGTATGAACATGGAAATAGTTACACCGCTATCTGTATGAACATGGAAATATCTTCACCGCCATCTGTATGAACATGGATATATCTACACAGCCATCTGGATGAACATGGAAATATCCGCACCGCTATCTGTATGAACATGGAAATATCTACAACGCTATCTGTATGAACATGGATATATCTACACAGCCATCTGGATGAACATGGAAATATCTACACCACTATCTGTGTAAACATGCATCCATCTTCACCGCTATCTGTATAAACATGGAAATATCTACACCGCTATCTTTATGAACATGGAAATATCTACAGCGCTAACTGTTTGAACAGGGAAATATATACACCGCTATCTGCATGAAAATGGAAATATCTTCACAGCTATCTGCATATACATGGAAATATCTACACAGCTATCTCTTTACACATGGAAATAACTACACCGCTATCTGTATGAACATGGAAATATCTACACCGCCATGTGTATGAACATGGAAATATCTGCACCGCCATCTGTATGAACATATAAATATCTACACCGCCATCTGTATTAAGATGGAGATATCTGCACCGCTATCTGTATAAACATGGAAATATCTACACCACTATCTGTATAAACACGGAAATATGTAAACCGCTATGTGTATAAACATGGAAATATCTACACCGCTATCTGTATAAACATGGAAATATCTACACCGCTACCTGTATAAACATGGAAATATCAGCACCGCTATCGGTATGTACATGGAAATATCTACAACGCCATCTGTAAGAACATGGAAATATCTTCACCGACATCTGTATGAACATAGATATATCTACACAGCCATCTGTATGACCATGGAAATATCTACACCGCTATCTGTATGAACATGGAAATATCTACACCGCTATCTGTATGAACATGGAAATATCTTCACCGCCATCTGCATGAACATGGATATGTCTACACAGCCATCTGGATGAACATGGAAATATCTACACTGCTATCTGTATGAAGATGGAATTATCTACACCGCTATCTGTGTAAACATGCATACATCTTCACCGCTATCTGTATAAACATGGAAATATCTACACAGCTATCTGCATATACATGGAAATATCTACAAAGCTGTCTCTTTACACATGGAAATAACTACACTGCTATCTCTATGAACATGGAAATATCTACACCGCCATCTGTTTGAACATGGAAATATCTGCACCTCCATCTGTATGAACATATAAATATCTACACCGCCATCTGTATTAAGATGGAGATATCTACACCACTATCTGTATAAACTTGAAAATATCTACACCGCTATCTGTCTAAACATGGAAATATCTACACCGCTTTCTGTATAAACATGGAAATATCTACACCGCTACCTGTATAAACATGGAAATATCAGCACCGCTATCTGTATGAACATGGAAATAGCTACACAGCCATCTGGATGAACATGGAAATAGCTACACCGCAATCTGTATGAACATGGAAATAGCTACACCGCTATCTGTAAGAACATGGAAATATCTACACCGCCATCTGTATGAACATGGAAATATCTTCTCCGCCATCTGTATGAACATGGATATATCTACCCAGCCATCTGGATGAACATTTAAATATCTACACCGCTATCTGTATGAACATGGAAATATCTACACCGCCATCTGTATGAACATGGATATATCTACACAGCCATCTGTATAAACATGGAAATATCTACACCGCTATCAGTATGAACATGGAAATATCTACACCGCTATCGGTTTGAACATGGAAATATCTACACCGCTATCTGCATGAAAATGGAAATATCTACACAGCTATCTGCATATACATGGAAATATCTACACAACTATCTCTTTACACATGGAAATAACTACACCGCTATCTCTATAAACATGGAAATATCTACACCGCCATCTGTATGAACATGGAAATATCTGCACCGCCATCTGTATGAACATATAAATATCTACACCGCCATCTGTATTAAGAAGGAGATATCTACAACGCTATCTGTATAAACATGGAAATATCTACACCGCTATCTGTATGAACATGGAAATATCTACACCGCTATCTGTATAAACACGGAAATATGTACACCGCTACCTGTATAAACATGGAAGTATCAGCACCACTATCTGTATGAAGATGGCAATATCTACACGGCTATCTCTATGAACATGGAAATATCTACACCGCTATCTGTATGAACATGGAAATATCTTCACCGACATCTGGATGAACATGGATATATCTACACAGCCATCTGGATGAACATGGAAATATCTACACCGCTATCTGTATGAACATGGAAATATCTACACCGCTATCTGTATGAACATGGAAATATCTACACAGCCATCTGGATGAACATGGAAATATCTACACCGCTATCTGTATGAACATGGAAATACATACACCGCTATCTGTATGAACATGGAAATATCTACACCGCTATCTGTATGAACATGGAAATATCTACACCGCTATCTGTATGAACATGAAAATATCTTCACCGCCATCTGTATGAACATGGATATATCTACACAGCCATCTGGATGAACATGGAAATATCTGCACCGCTATCTGTATGAACATGGAAATATCTACACCGCTATCTGCATGAAAATGGAAATATCTACACAGCTATCTGCATATACATGGAAATATCTACACAGCTATCTCTTTACACATGGAAATAACTACACCGCTATGTGTATGAACATGGAAACATCTACACCGCCATCTGTATGAACATGGAAATATCTGCACCGCCATCTGTATTAAGATGGAGATATCTACACCGCTATCTGTATAAACATGTAAATATCTACACCGCTATCTGTATAAACATGGAAATATCTAAACCGCTATGTGTATAAACATGGAAATATATACACCGCTATCTGTATAAACATGGAAATATCTTCACCGCTACCTGTATAAACATGGAAATATCAGCACCGCTATCGGTATGAACATGGAAATATCTACACCACCATCTGTAAGAACATAGAAATATCTTCACCGCCATCTGTATGAACATGGATATATCTACACAGCCAACTGTATGAACATGGAAATATCTACTCCGCTATCTGGATGAAGATGGAAATATCTACACTGCTATCTGTATGAACATGGAAATATCTACACCGCTATCTGTTTGAACATGGAAATATCTACACCGCTATCTGCAGGAAAATGGAAATATCTACACAGCTATCTGCATATACATGGAAATATCTACACTGATATCTCTTTATACATGGAAATAAGTACACCGCTATCTCTATAAACATGGAAATATCTACACCGCCATCTGTATGAACATGGAAATATCTGCACCGCCATCTGTATGAACATATAAATATCTACACCACCATCTGTATTAAGAAGGAGATATCCTCACTGCTATCTGTATAAACATGGAAATATCTACACCGCTATCTGTATGAACATCGAAATATCTACACCGCTCTCTGTATAAAGATGGAAATATGTACACCGCTACCTGTATAAACATGGAAGTATCAGCACCGCTATCTGTATTAACATGGCAATATCTACATGGTTATCTGTATGAACATGGAAATATCTACACCGCTATCTGTATGAACATGGAAATATCTTCACCGACATCTGTATGAACATGGATATATCTACACAGCCATCTGGATGAACATGGAAATATCTACACCGCTATCCGTATGAACATGAAAATATCTACACCGCTATCTGTATGAACATGGAAATATCTACACCGCTATCTGTATGAACATGGAAATATCTACACCGCTATCTGTATGAACATGGAAATATCTTCTCCGCCATCTGTATGAGCATAGATATATCTACACAGCCATCTGGATGAACATGGAAATATCTACACCGCTATCTGTATGAACATGGAAATATCTACACCGCTATCTGTTTAAACATGCATACATCTTCACCGCTATCTGCATGAAAATGGAAATATCTACACAGCTATCTGCATATACATGGAAATATCTACAAAGCTATCTCTTTACACATGGAAATAACTACACTGCTATCTCTATAAACATGGAAATATCTACACCGCCATGTGTATGAACATGGAAATATCTGCACCGCCATCTGTATGAACATATAAATATCTACAACGCCATCTGTATTAAGATGGAGATATCTACACCGCTATCTGTGTAAAGTTGAAAATATCTACACCGCTATCACTATAAACATGGAAATATCTACACCGCTTTCTGTATAAACATGGAAATATCTACAATGCTACCTGTATAAACATGGAAATATCAGCACCGCTATCTGTATGAACATGGAAATAGCTACAAAGCCATCTGGAAGAACATGGAAATATCTACACCGCTATCTGTATGAACATGGATATAGCTACACCGCTCTCTGTAAGAACATGGAAATATCTACACCGCCATCTGTATGAACATGGAAATATCTTCTCCGCCATCTGTATGAACCTGGATATATCTACACAGCCATCTGTATAAACATGGAAATATCTACACCGCTATCTGTATGAACATGGAAATATCTACACCGCTATCTGTATGAACATGGCAATATCTAAACGGCTATGTGTATGAACATGGAAATATCTACACCGCTATCTGTATGAACATGGAAATATCTTCACCGCCATCTGTATGAACATGGATATATCTACACAGCCATCTGGATGAACATGGAAAGATCTACACCGCTATCTGTATGAACATGGAAATATCTGCACCGCTATCTGTGTAAACATGCATACATCTTCACCGCTATCTGTATAAACATGGAAATGTCTACCCCGCTATCTTTATGAACATGGAAATATCTACACCGCTAACTGTTTGAACAGGGAAATATATACACCGCTATCTGCATGAAAATGGAAATATCTACACAGCTGTCTGCATATACGTGGAAATATCTACACAGCTATCTCTTTACACATGGAAATAACTACACTGCTATGTGTATGAACATGGAAATAACTGCACGGCCATCTGTATGAACATATAAATATCTACACCGCCATCTGTATTAAGATGGAGATATCTACACCGCTATCCGTATAAACATGGAAATATCTACACCGCTATCTGTATGAACATGGAAATATCTACACCGCTATCTGTATAAACATCAAAATATCTACACTGCTACTTGTATAAACATGGAAATATCAGCACCGCAATCTGTATGAACATGGAAATATCTACACCGCTATCTGTATGAATATGGATATGTCTACACCACTATCTGTATGAACATGGAAATAGCTACAGAGCCATCTGGAAGAACATGGAAATATCTACACCACTATCTGTATGAAGATGGAAATATATACACCGCTATCTGTATGAACATGGAAATATCTACACCGCTATCTGTATGAACATGGAAATATCTACACCGCTATCTGTATGAACATGGAAATATCTTCACCGCCATCTGTATGAACATGGATATATCTACACAGCCATGTGGATGAACATGGAAATATCTGCACCGCTATCTGTATGAACATGGAAATATCTACACCGCTATCTGTATGAACATGGATACATCTACACAGCCATCTGGATGAACATGGAAATATCTACACCGCTATCTCTGCAAACATGCATACATCTTCACCGCTATCTGGATAAACATGGAAATATCTACACCGCTAACTGTTTGAACAGGGAAATATATACACCGCTATCTGTTTGAACATGGAAATATCTACACCGCTAACTGTTGGAACAGGGAAATATATACACCGCTATCTGTATGAACATGGAAATACATACACCGCTATCTGTATGAACATGGAAATATCTACACCGCTATCTGTATGAACATGGAAATATCTACACCGCTATCTGTTTGAACATGGAAATATCTGCACCACCATCTGTATGAACATATAAATATCTACAACGCCATCTGTATTAAGATGGAGATATCTACACCGCTATCTGTATAAACATGGAAATATCTACACCGCTATGTGTATAAACACGCAAATATCTACACCGCTATCTGTATAAACATGGAAATATCTAAACCGCTACCTGTATAAACATGGAAATATCAGCACCACTATCGGTATGAACATGGAAATATATACACCGCCATCTGTATGAACATGGAAATATCTACACAGCCATCTGGATGAACATGGAAATATCTACACCGCTATCTGTATGAACATGGAAATATCTACACAGCCATCTGGATGAACATGGAAATATCTGCACCGCTATCTGTATGAACATGGAAATACATTCACCGGTATCTGTATGAACATGGAAATATCTACACCGCTATCTGTATGAACATGGAAATATCTACACCGCTATCTCTATGAACATGGAAATATCTTCACCGCCATCTGTATGAACATGGATATATTTACACAGCCATCTGGATGAACATGGAAATATCTACACCGCTATCTGTGTAAACATGCATACATCTTCACCGCTATCTGTATAAAAATGTAAATATCTACACCGCTATCTTTATGAACTTGGAAATATCTACAACGCTAAGTGTTTGAACAGGGAAATATATACACCACTATCTGCATGAAAATGGAAATATCTACACCGCTATCTGTATGAACATGGAAATACATACACTACTATCTGTATGAACATGGAAATATCTACACCGCTATCTGTATGAACATGGAAAAATCTACACCGCTATCTGTATTAACATGGAAATATCTTCACCGCCATCTGGATGAAGATGGAATTATCTACACCGCTACCGGTATAAAGAAGGAAATATCAGCACTGCTATCTGTATGAACATGGAAATATCTACACCGCTATCTGTATGAACATGGAAATATCTACACCGCTATCTGTATGAACATGGAAGTATCTTCACCGCCATCTGTATGAACATGGATATATCTACACAGTCATCTGGATGAACATGGAAATATCTGCACCGCTATCTGTATGAACATGGAAATATCAACACCGCTATCTGTTTGAACATGGAAATATCTACACCGCTATCTGCATGAAAATGGAAATATCTCCACAGCTATCTGCACATACATGGAAATATCTACAAAGCTATCTCTTTACACATGGAAATAACTACACCGCTATCTCTATAAACATGGAAATACCTACACCGCCATCTGTATGAACATGAAAATATCTGCACCGCCATCTCTATGTACATATAAATATCTACACCGCCATCAGTATTAAGATGGAGATACCTACACCGCTATCTGTATAAACATGGAAATATATACACCGCTACCTGTATAAACATGGAAATATCTACACCGCTATGTGTATAAACATGGAAATATCTACACCGCTACCTGTATAAACATGGAAATATCAGCACCGCTATCTGTATGAACATGGAAGTATCTACACCGCTATTTGTATGATCATGGAAATATCTACACCACTATCTGTATGAACATGGAAATAGCTACACCGCTATCTGTAAGAACATGGAAATATCTACACGGCCATCTGCATGAACATGGAAATATCTTCTCCGCCATCTGTATGAACATGGATATATCTACACAGCCATCTGGATGAACATGGAAATATCTACACCGCTATCTGTATGAACATGGAAATATCTACACCGCCATCTGTATGAACATGGATATATCTACACAGCCATCTGTATAAACATGGAAATATCAACACCGATATCTGTTTGAACATGGAAATATCTACACCGCTATCTGCATGAAAATGGAAATATCTACACACCTATCTGCATATTCATGGAAATATCTACACAGCTATCTCTTTACAGATGGAAATAACTACACCGCTATCTCTATAAACATGGAAATATCTACACCACCATCTGTATGAACATGGAAATATCTCCACCGCCATCTGTATGAACATATAAATATCTACACCGCCATCTGTATGAAAAAGGAGATATCTACACCGCTATCTGTATAAACATGGAAATATCTACACCGCTATCTGTATGAACATGGAAATATCTACACCGCTATCTGTATAAACACGGAAATATGTACACCGCTACCTGTATAAACATGGAAGTATCAGCACCAGTATCGGTATGAACATAGCAATATCTACACGGCTATCTGTATGTACATGGAAATATCTATACCGCTACCTGTATGAACATGGAAATATCTTCACTGCCATCTATATGAACATGGATATACCTACACAGCCATCTGGATGAACATGGAAATATCTACACCGCTATCTGTATGAACATGGAAATATCTACTCCGCTATCTGTATGAACATGTAAATATCTACACAGCCATCTGGATGAACACGGAAATATCTACACCTCTATCTGTATGAACATGGATATATCTACACAGCCAGCTGGATGAACATGGAAATATCTACACAGCCATCTGTATGAACATGGAAATATCTAGACCGCCATCTGTATGAACATGGAAATATCTACACCGCTATGTGTATAAACATGCAAATATCTACACCGCTACCTGTATAAACATGGAAATATCTACACCGCTACCTGTATAAACATGGAAATATCAGCACCGCTATCGGTATGAGCATGGAAATATCTACACCGCCACCTGTATGAACATGGAAATATCTACACAGCCATCTGGATGAACATGGAAATATCTACACCGCTATCTGTATGAACATGGAAATATCTACACAGCCATCTGGATGAACATGGAAATATCTACACCGCTATCTGTATGAACATGGAAATACATTCACCGGTATCTGTATGAACATGGAAATATCTACACCGCTATCTGTATGAACATGGAAATATCTACACCGGTATCTGTATGAACATGGAAATATCTTCACCGCCATCTGTATGAACATGGATATATCTACACAGCCATCTGGATGAACATGGAAATATCTACACCACTATCTGTGTAAACATGCATACATCTTCACCGCTATCTGTGTAAACATGTAAATATCTACACCGCTATCTTTATGAACTTGGAAATATCTACAACGCTAAGTGTTTGAACAGGGAAATATATACACCACTATCTGCATAAAAATGGAAATATCTACACCGCTATCTGTATGAACATGGAAATACATACACTACTATCTGTATGAACTTGGAAATATCTACACCGCTATCTGTATGAACATGGAAATATCTACACCGCTATCTGTAGGAACATGGAAATATCTTCACCACCATCCGGATGAAGATGGAATTATCTACACCGCTACCAGTATAAAGAAGGAAATATCAGCACTGCTATCTGTATGAACATGGATATATCTACACCGGTATCTGTATGAACATGGAAATATCTACACCGCTATCTGTATGTACATGGAAATATCTACACCGCT
The DNA here is from genome assembly GCF_029281585.2 of Gorilla gorilla gorilla. Lineage (NCBI taxonomy): Eukaryota > Metazoa > Chordata > Mammalia > Primates > Hominidae > Gorilla > Gorilla gorilla. The sequence continues at coordinate 158,108,561 of NC_073231.2, read as the reverse complement.
ATCTGTGTAAACATGCATACACCTTCACCGCTCTCAGTATAAACATGGAAATATCTACACCGCTATCTTTATGAACATGGAAATATCTAAAGTGCTAACTGTTTGAACAGGGAAATATATACACCGCTATCTGCATGAAAATGGAAATATCTACACAGCTATCTGCATATACATGGAAATATCTACACAGCTATCTCTTTTCACATGGAAATAACTACACCGCTATCTGTATGAACATGGAAATATCTACACCGCCATCAGTATGAACATGGAAATATCTGCACCGCCATCTGTATGAACATATAAATATCTACACCGCCATCTGTATTAAGATGGAGATATCTACTCTGCTATCTGCATAAACATGGAAATATCTACACCGCTATCTGTATAAACATGGAAATATCTACACCGCTATGTGTATAAACATGGAAATATCTACACAGCCATCTGTATAAACATGGAAATATCTACACAGCTACCTGTATAAACATGGAAATTTCAGCACCGCTATCGGTATGTACATGGAAATAACTACACCGCCATCTGTATCAACATGGAAATATCTTCACCGCCATCTGTATGAACATGGATATATCTACACAGCCATCTGTATGAACATGGAAATATCTACACCGCTATCTGTATGAACATGGAAATATCTACACCGCTATCTGTATGAACATGGAAATATCTTCACCGCCATCTGTATGAACATGGATATGTCTACACAGCCATCTGGATGAACATGGAAATATCTACACAGCTATCTGTATGAACATGGAAATATCTACACCGCTATCTGTGTAAACATGCATACATCTTCACCGCTATCTGTATAAACATGGAAATATCCACACCGCTATCTGTACGAACATGGAAGTATCTACACCGCTATCTGTTTGAACATGGAAAAATTTACACCGCTATCTGCATGAAAATAGAAATATCTACACAGCTATCTGCATATACATGGAAATATCTACACAGGTATCTCTTTACACATGGAAATAACTACACCGCTATCTCTATAAACATGGAAATATCTACACCGCCATCTGTATGAACATGGAAATATCTTCACCGCCATCTGGATGAACATGGAAATGTCTACACCGCTATCTGCATGAACATGGAAATACATACACCGCTATCTGTATGAACATGGAAATATCTACACCGCTATCTGTATGAACATGGAAATATCTACACCGCTCCCTGTATGAACATGGAAATATCTTCAACGCCATCTGAATGAACATGGATATATCTACACAGCCATCTGGATGAACATGGATATATCTGCACCGATATCTGTATGAACATGGAAATATCTACACCGCTATCTGTATGAACATGGATATATCTACACAGCCATCTGGATGAACATGGAAATATCTACACCGCTATCTGTGTAAACATGCATACATCTTCACCGCTTTCTGTATAAACATGTAAATATCAACACCACTTTCTGTATGAACGTGGAAATATCTACACCACTATCTGTGTAAACATGCATACATCTTCACCGCTATCTGTATAAACATGGAAATATCTACACCGCTATCTGTTTGAACATGGAAATATCTACACCGCTATCTGCATGAAAATGGAAATATCTACACAGCTATCTGCACATACATGGAAATATCTACAAAGCTATCTCTTTACACATGGAAATAACTACACCGCTATCTCTATAAACATGGAAATACCTACACCGCCATCTGTATGAACATGGAAATATCTGCACCGCCAACTGTATCAACATATAAATATCTACACCGCCATCTGTATTAAGATGGAGATACCTACACCGCTATCTGTATAAACATGGAAATATCTACACCACTATCTGTATAAACATGGAAATATCTACACCGCTATGTGTATATACATGGAAATATCTACACCGCTACCTGTATAAACATGGAAATATCAGCACCGCTATCTGTATGAACATGGAAACATCTACACCGCTATTTGTATGATCATGGAAATATCTACACCGATATCTATATGAACATGCAAATATCTTCACCACCATCTCTATGAACATGGATATATCTACACAGCCATCAGGATGAACAAGGAAATATAAGCACCGCTGTCTGTATGGACATGATAATATCTACACCGCTATCTGTATGAAGATGGAAATATCTACACCGCTATCTGTATGAACATGGAAATACCTTCACCGCCATCTGTATGAACATAGATATATCTACACAGCCATCTGGATGAACATGGAAATATCTACACCGCTATCTGCATGAACATGGCAATATCTACACCGTTGTCTGTACGAACATGGAAATATCTACACCACTATCTGTTTGAACATGGAAATAGGTACACCGCTATCTGCCTGAAAATGGAAATATCTATACAGCTATCTGCATATACATGGAAATATCTACACAGGTATCTCTTTACACATGGAAATAACTACACCGCTATCTCTATAAACATGGAAATATCTGCACCGCCATCTGTATGAACATATAAATATCTACACCGCCATCTGAATGAAGAAGGAGATATCTACACCGCTATCTGTATAAACATGGAAATATCTACACCGCTATCTGTATGAACATGGAAATATCAACACCGCTATCTGTATAAATACAGAAATATGTACACCGCTACCTGTATAAACATGGAAGTATCAGCACCGCTATCGGTATGAACATGGCAATATCTACACGGCTATCTGTATGAACATGGAAATATCTACACCACTATCTGTATGAACATGGAAATATCTTCACCGCCATCTGTATGAACATGGATATATCTACACAGCCATCTGGATGAACATGGAAATATCTACACCGCTATCTGTATGAACATGGAAATATCTACACCGCTATCTGTATGAACATGGAAATATCTACACAGCCATCTGGATGAACATGGAAATGTCTACACCGCTATCTGTATGAACATGGAAATACATACACCGCTATCTGTATAAACATGGGAATATCTACACCGCTATCTGTATGAACATGGAAATATCTACACCGCTATCTGTATGAACATGGAAATATCTTCACCGCCATCTGTATGAACATGGATATATCTACACAGCCATCTGGATGAACATGGAAATATCTGCACCGCTATATGTTTGAACATGGAATTATCTACACCGCTATCTGTACGAACATGTATATATCTACACAGCCATCTGGATGAACATGGAAATATCTACACCGCTATAAGTGTAAACATGCATACATCTTCACCGCTATCTGTATAAACATGTAAATATCTACACCGCTTTCTGTATGAACATGAAAATATCTACACCACTATCTGTGTAAACATGCATACGTCTTAACCGCTATCTGTATAAATATGGAAATATCTACACCGCTATCTGTTTGAACATGGAAATATCTACTCCGCTATCTGCATGAAAATGGAAATATCTACACAGCTATCTGCACATACATGGAAATATCTACAAAGCTATCTCTTTACACATAGAAATAACTACACCGCTATCTCTATAAACATGGAAATACCTACACCGCCGTCTGTATGAACATGGAAATATCTGCACCGCCATGTGTATGAACATATAAATATCTACACCGCCATCTGTATTAAGATGGAGATATCCTCACCAATATCTGTATAAATATGGAAATATCTACACCGCAACCTGTATAAACATGGAAATATCTACACCGCTATGTGTATAAACATGGAAGTATCTACACCGCTACCTGTATAAACATGGAAATATCAGCACCGCTATCTCTATGAAAATGGAAATATCTACACCGCTATTTGTATGATCATGGAAATATCTACACCAATATCTGTATGAACATGGAAATATCTTCACCGCCATCTCTATGAACATGGATATATCTACACAGCCATCTGGATGAACAAGGAAAAATCAGCACCGCTGTCTGTATGAACATGGAAATATCTACACCGCTATATGTATGAAGATGGAAATATCTACACCGCTATCTGTATGAACATGGAAATAGCTTCACCGCCATCTGTATGAACATAGATATATCTACACAGCCATCTGGATGATCATGGAAATATCTACACCGCTATCTGCATGAAAATGGAAATATCTACACAGCTATCTGCATATACATGGAAATATCTACACAGCAATCTCTTTACACATGGAAATAACTACACCGCTATCTCTATAAACATGGAAATATCTACACCGCCTTCTGTATGAACATGGAAATATCTGCACCGCCATCTGTATGAACATATAAATATCTACACCGCCATCAGTATTAAGAAGGAGATATCTACACCGCTATCTGTATAAACATGGAAATATCTACTCCGCTATCTGTATAAACATGGAAATATCTACTCCGCTATCTGTATAAACACGGAAATGTGTACAACGCTACCTGTATAAACAAGGAAGTATCAGCACCGCTATCGGTATGAACATGGCAATATCTACACAGCCATCTGTATGAACATGGAAATATCTACACCGCTCTCTGTATGAACATGGAAATATCTACACCGCTATCTGTATGAACATGGAAACATCTACACAGCCATCTGGATGAACATGGAAATATCTACACCGCTATCTGTATGAACATGGAAATACATACACCGCTATCTGTATGAACATGGAAATATCTACACCGCTATCTGTATGAACATGAAAATATCTTCACCGCCATCTGTATGAACATGGATATATCTACACAGCCATCTGGATGAACATGGAAATATCTGCACCGCTATCTGTATGAACATGGAAATATCTACACTGCTATCTGTATGAACATGGATATATCTACACAGCCATCTGGATGAACATGGAAATATCTACACCGTTATCTGTGTAAAAATGCATACATCTTCACCGCTATCTTTATAAACATGGAAATATCAACACCGCTATCTTTATGAACATGGAAATATCTACACCGCTAACTGTTTGAACAGGGAAATATATACACCGCTATCTGCATGAAAATGGAAATATCTACACAGCTATCTGCATATACATGGAAATATCTACACCGCTATCTGTATGAAAATGGAAATATCTACACAGCCATCTGGATGAACATGGAAATGTCTACACCGCTATCTGTATGAACATGGAAATACATACACCGCTATCTGCATGAACATGGAAATATCTACACCGGTATCTGTATGAACATGGAAATATCTACACCGCTATCTGTATGAACATGGAAATATCTTCACCGCCATCTGTATGAACATGGATATATCTACACAGCCATCTGGAAGAACATGGAGATATCTACACCGCTATCTGCATGAAAATGGAAATATCTACACAGCTATCTGCACATACATGGAAATATCTACAAAGCTATCTCTTTACACATGAAATAACTACACCGCTATCTCTATAAACATGGAAATACCTACACCGCCATCTGTATGAACATGGAAATATCTGCACCGCCATCTGTATGAACATATAAATATCTACACCGCCATCAGTATTAAGATGGAGATACCTACACCGCTATCTGTATGAACATGGAAATATCTACACCGCTATCTGTATAAACATGGAAATATCTACACCGCTATGTGTATAAACATGGAAATATCTACACCGCTACCTGTATAAACATGGAAATATCAGCACCGCTATCTGTATGAACATGGAAATATCTACACCGCTATTTGTATGATCCTGGAAATATCTACACCGATATCTGTATGAAGATGGAAATATCTTCACCGCCATCTCTATGAACATGGATATACCTACACAGCCATCAGAATGAACAAGGAAATATCAGCACCGCTGTCTGTATGAACATGGATATATCTACACAGCCATCTGGATGAACATGGAAATATCTACACCGCTATCTGCATGAACATGGGAATATCTACACTGCTGTCTGTGTAAACGTGCAAACATCTTCCCCGCCATCTGTATAAACATGGAAATAACAACACTGCTATCTGTATGAACATGGAAATATCTACACCGCTATCTGTTTGAACATGGAAATATCTACACCGCTATCTGCATGTAAATGGAAGTATCTACACCGCTATCTGCATATACTTGGAAATATCTATACAGCTATCTCTTTACACATGGAAATAACTACACCGCTATCTCTATAAACATGGTAATATCTACACTGCCATCTGTATGAACATGGAAATATCTGAACCGCCATCTTTTTGAACATATACATATCTACACCTCCATCTGTATTAAGATGGAGATATCTACACCGCTATCTGTATTAACATGGAAATATCTACACCGCTATCTATGTAAACATGGAAATATCTACACCGCTATCTGTATAAACATGGAAATATCTACACCGCTACCTGTATAAACATGGAAATATCAGCACCGCAATCTGTAGGAACATGGAAATATCTACACCGCTATCTGAATGAACATGGAAATATCTACACCACTATCTGTATGAACATGGAAATAGCTACACAGCCATCTGGATGAACATGGAAATATCAGCACCGCTATCTGTATGAACATGGAAATATCTACACCGCTATTTGTATGATCATGGCAATATCTACAGCGATATCTGTATGAACATGGAAATATCTTCACCGCCATCTCTATGAACATGGATATATCTACACAGCCATCAGGATGAACTAGGAAATATCAGCACCGCTGTCTGTATGAACATGGAAATATCTACACCGCTCTCTGTATGAAGATGGAAATATCTACACCGCTATCTGTATGTACATGGAAATATCTTCACCGCCATCTGTATGAAAATAGATATATCTACACAGCCATCTGGATGAACATGGAAATATCTACACCGCTATCTGCATGAACATGGAAATATCTACACTGCTGTCTGTGTAAACATGCAAACATCTTCACCGCTATCTGTATAAACATGGAAATAACTACACTGCTATCTGTATGAACATGGAAATATCTACACTGCTATCTGTTTGAACATGGAAATATCTACACCGCTATCTGCATGAAAATGGAAATATCTACACAGCTATCTGCATATACATGGAAATATCTATACAGCTATCTCTTTACACATGGAAATATCTACACCGCTATCTCTATAAACATGGTAATATCTACACCGCCATCTGTATGAACATGGAAATATCTGCACCGCCATCTGTTTGAACATATACATATCTACACCGCCATCTGTATTAAGATGGAGATATCTACACCGCTATCTGTATTAACAAGGAAATATCTACACCGCTATCTGTGTAAACATGGAAATATCTACACCGCTATCTGTATAAACATGGAAATATCTACACCGCTACCTGTATAAACATGGAAATATCAGCACTGCAATCTGTAGGAACATGGAAATATCTACACCGCTAACTGAATGAACATGGAAATATCTACACCGCTATCTGTATGAACATGGAAATAGCTACACAGCCATCTGGATGAACATGGAAATATCTACACCGCTATCTATAAAAACATGGAAATACATACACTGCTATCTGCATGAACATGGAAATATCTACACCGCTATCTGTATGAACATGGAAATATCTACAGCGCTATGAGTATGAACATGGAAATATCTTCACCGCCATCTGTATAAACATGGATATATCTACACAGCCATCTGGATGAACATGGAAATATCTGCACCGCTATCTGTATGAACATGGATATATCTACACAGCCGTCTGGTTGAACATGGAAATATCTACACCGTTATCTGTGTAAACATGCATACATCTTCACCGCTATCTGTATAAACATGGAAATATCTGCACCGCTATGTTTATGAACATGGAAATATCTACACCGCTAACTGTTTGAACAGGGAAATATATACACCGCTATCTGCATGAAAATGGAAATATCTACACAGCTATCTGCATATACATGGAAATATCTACACAGGTATCTCTTTTCACATGGAAATAACTACACCGCTATCTGTATGAACATGGAAATATCTACACCGCTATCTGTTTGAACATGGAAATATCTACACCGCTATCTGCATGAAAATGGAAGTATCTACTCAGCTTTCTGCATATACATGGAAATATCTATACAGCTATCTCTTTACACATGGAAATAACTACACCGCTATCTCTATAAACATGGTAATATCTACACCGCCATCTGTATGAACATGGAAATATCTGCACCACCATCTGTTTCAACATATACATATCTACACCGCCATCTGTATTAAGATGGAGGTATCTACACCGCTATCTGTATAAACATGGAAATATCTACACCGCTATCTGTATAAACATGGAAATATCTACACCGCTATCTGTATAAACATGGAAATATCTACATCGCTACCTGTATAAACATGGAAATATCAGCACCGCAATCTGTAGGAACATGGAAATATCTACACCGCTATCTGTATGAACATGGAAATATCTACACCACTATCTGTATGAACATGGAAATAGCTACGCAGCCATCTGGATGAACATGGAAATATCTACACCGCTATCTATAAAAACATGGAAATACATACACCGCTACCTGTATGAACATGGAAATATCTACACCGCTATCTGTATGAACATGGAAATATCTACAGCGCTACCTGTATGAACATGGAAATATCTACACCGCAATCTGTATGAACATATAAATATCTACACCGCCATCTGTATTAAGATGGAGATATCAACACTGCTATCTGTATAAACATGGAAATATCTCCACCGCTATATGTATAAACATGGAAATATCTACACCGCTATCTGTATAAACATGGAAATATCTACACCGCTGCCAGTATAAACATGGAAATATCAGCACCACTATCGGTATGAACATGGAAATATCTACACCGCCATCTTTATGAACATGGAATTATCTACACAGCCATCTGGATGAACATGGAAATATCTTCACCGACATCTGGATGAACATGGATATATCTACACAGCCATCTGGATGAACATGGAAATATCTACACCGCTATCTGTATGAACATGGAAATATCTACACCGCTATCTGTATTAACAAGGAAATATCTACACCGCTATCTGTATGAACATGGAAATATCTTCACCGCCATCTGTATGAACATGGATAGCTCTACACAGCCATCTGGATGAACATGAAAATATCTACACCGCTATCTCCATGAACATGGAAATAGCTACACCGCCATCTGTATGAACATGCAAATATCTACACCGCCATCTGTGTGAACATGGAAATATCTGCACCGACAGCTGTATGAACATATAAATAACTACACCGCCATCTGTATTAAGATGGAGATATCTACACCGCTATCTGTATAAACCTGGAAATATCTACACCGCTATCTGTATAAACATGGAAATATCTACACCACTATCTGTATAAACATGGAAATATCAGCACCGCTATCTGTATGAACATGGAAATATCTACACGGCTATCTGTGCGAACATGGAAATATCTACACCACTATCTGTATGAACATGGAAATAGCTACACCTCTATCTGTATGAACATGGAAATAGCTACACCACTATCTGTATGAACATGGAAATATCTACACCGCTATCTGTGTAAACATGCATACATTTTCACCGCTATCTGTATAAAAATGGAAATATCTACACCGCTATCTGTATGAATATGGAACTTAAACAAATTTACAAGAAAAAAACAACCCCATCAAAAAGTGGGAAAAGGATATGAACAGACACTTCTCAAAAGAAGACATTTATGCGGCCAATAAACACATGAGAAAAAGCTCATCATATGCTGGGCGTGGTGGCTCACGCCTGTAATCCCATCACTTTGGGATGCCAAGGCGAGTGGATCACAAGGTCAGGAGTTTGAGACTTGCCTGGCCACTATGGTGAAACTCTGTCTCTGCCAAAAACACACAAAAAAACTTTAGCCAGGCGTGGTGGTATATATCTGTAATCCCAGCTACTCAAGAGGCTAAGGCAGGAGAATTGCTTGAACCCATTAGGTGGAGGTTGCAGTGAGCCGAAATTGTGCCACTGCACTCCACCCTGGGTGACAGAGTGAGGCTGTCTCGAAGAAAAAAAGAAAAAAAGCTCATCACCCCTGGTCCAATGAGATACCATCTCGCGCCAGTTAGAATGGCAATCATTAAAAAGTCAGGAAACAACAGGTGCTAGAGAGGATGTGGAGAAATAGGAATGCTTTTACACTGTTGGTGGGAGTGTAAATTAGTTCAACCATTGTGGAAGACAGTGTAGCAATTCCTCAAGGATCCAGAACTAGAAATATCATTTGACCTAACAGTCTCATTACTAGGTACACATCCAAAGGATTATAAATCATTCTACTATAAAGACACATTCACACATATGTTTATTGCAGCACTATTCACAAGAGCAAAGACTAGGGACCAACCCAAATGCCCATCAATGATAGACTGGATAAAGAATATGTGGCACATATACACCATGGAATACCATGCAGCTATAAAAAAGGATGGATTAATGTCTTTTGCAGAGACATGGATGAAGCTGGAAACCATCATTCTCAGCAAACTATCACAAGAACAGAAAACCAAACACCACATGTTCTCACTCATAAGTGGGAGTTGAACAATGAGAACACATAGACACAGGGAGGGGAACATCACACACTGGGGCCTGTCAGTGGGTAGGAAGGAAAGAGGAGGGATAGCATTAGGAGAAATACTTAATGTAGATGAGGAGTTGATGGGTGCAGCAAACCACGACAGCACATGTATACCTATTTCACAAAACTGCAAGTTCTGCAAATGTATCCCAGAACTTAAAGTGTATGTATGTGTGTATATATATATACACACAAATGTAAATGTAAATGTAAATAAATTGAAAATGGTAAAAATAGAAATATGTTTCCTACACAAATAGTGACATAATAAAGCAAGATAGAATGTATGTTTGAGTTAAAAAAAATTGCTTAGAAGACAACTTGAATTCCATTCCAAGGAACTAGTTTTCAAAAGTTTACAACCAGATTTCAGTTTGGCAAGAGGCAACAATGCTGTTTTGAAAATAATTTCTGAAAAGAGCTTCCCCAGCAGTTCCAAATGGCAGTCCTGATACAAGGAAGTAGGGGCAATTTTGTTACCACCAGGAACACTGAATTTATTTTCAGACCTTGAAATTCTGGGAGGCCCTCGAATAATAATCAACTACAATATTTTACTTTACATAGAAATATTGTTTTAATGTTAATATAAAAGCTTGTATATGAACTAAAATTGTCAATCTGCCACTTTTAAGAAAGAAGAATCCATTATGTCCCTAATCTATAGTGAGTTGATATGTTCCATAAGCAGTTCTGGAAGGAGGCTACACTTAGAGCATAAATTGGTATAGATCGCTTTGCTCTCACAGATAGCGACACAATATTTTCTGCTGAATGGGAAAAAGTTTGAAGGCATAAATCAAGATAAAGCAATCATCTGACAAAGAATTACAAAGAGGCCCCATACCTTTTTCTTAGTGAACTCCATGTGACACATTGATTTTCCACTGAAGATAAAAGCCAAAATCATGTGTCATCAATAGAAAGCAAGCAAAACTATTTGGTTCAATATGTTATGGTACTTAACAAAAAAAACTTGCAGAGAAAAGACAAATCTAAAATGTTGCACATGATTCAAACAAGTCTGGATCAGAAGAGACATTTCAGAGGTCACTGCTAGAGAGTCAAGGATACATTAGAGAGAAATAAACTCCTGCTTTTTTGTTTATCTACTTACATACACAGATACTGTCTGATGAAGATGATTGATATCAGGTATGGTATTTGATGGTATAGTCATTTAGAAAATAATTCATCCCTTATGATCTAATGCAATTTTCTTCATATTACACGTGTATATTTAAATACTTCCTTGTGAAGTGGAGGCTAGCCAGGCTGCTGTTAGCATATCCAGTACATTTCTGCAAATTCCAAAATGGCAAATCCCACAGTTGAAATTTCAACCTCTCTAGCGTCCCTCGGCTGGAGTGCATAATCACGGCAAAAGTCTGCAACATCAGAGGTGGCCGCCACAGACACAAAGTCTATGTTTCTCATTCCATTCTACCAAATCTATTCAGCAGTCTGGGTGAGGGGGCTTGGCAGTATCTATGAGCAGAAAGCATTCAAATGGCTGGTATATGTGCTTCCGGGGAAACTAAGGGGAAAAAAGAGAGAGGGAGGGAGGGAGGGAACAAGAAAGAAGAAGGAAACTCAAGGAGAGAGGAAGGGAAGGAGGCTGGCAAGAAGGGATGGAGGGAGCAAGGGAGGGAGGAATAAAGGAAGGAAGTTACACCAAGTTTCAAAACTGGCCACGGACTGAGAAGGATTAAGAGACAAACGGAATTGAAAGCACTTATGTTCATACTCGGTATTTTTCTTACCCATTCTTGCAAATTAGTAATTTAAAAATTTTCATTTCCACAAATCCACGTGTTTTCTTGTTCCTCTCTCTCCGCTCTTTTTCCTTCTTTCCTTCCTGCCTTTCTTCTTTCTTTTCAACGTAGGTTATATAAATGTGTGAGAGCTATCACTAGTCTACATTAATCATCAGGATTTTCCTGTGTATTTCCAATTAAGATGACCCATAATAATATTCTACTGTAATTTTGGAGGGTCCAAAATACTAGATGGCATTTAGTGTTTTGGAAATCATGACAAGTCTAACAGGACTTTAAAAAACCTATCAAGACATCTGATGTGTTTTCTTGCCCATACACTCTTTAATGAGGTCTGCTTGACCCTTTCTTCTTCCCTTCTCTAGTCATGGGTTCTTCACACTGAAAACTAAGCTTTGCATCAGTGTTTGACGAACAGGTGACATAATAAACTGCAGTTACATTTTAAATTCAGCTCAAGATGGTAGATGAGAAATCTAAGATTGTGAAGTGAGATTTAGCATGCTGTTCAGTATGCAACAAATCTGAGTGTTGCTCACACAGGATTCATACCAACAGGCTCCTTCCAAAACCTTTCAATGCAAATTCTAGCAAATGCACACTTGGAAGAAAAATGTTCCATGAAGTTGTATATGTAAATTTATACTTTCAGCATTTATGTATATAATTTCAGGGGAAGTGGGATCAACTTAACATTATTAAACATAGTCCAATGATATTTACAACATAACTTCAGAAACATTTTATTACTAGAAGTATTTTAAAAAGGATGTACCATTTAGGATTTAAGACACACCCCACAAATGAAAAAACAAATGAGATTATAAACAACATTTTTAAAAAAATTATGCCATCTTTTCACTACAAAATCCTTCTGGGGGAAAAATATCTTTTCCTTCATTATTAAAGGATGTTATCAGAGCACAGTGGAATTCTTTCAGATTTAGTCAGAAGGTTCTCTGGAGTTGACAGATCTATTGGAGAATATTTTCTTTGAAAGTCCATGTCCTTTCCCCAGGCCTACATCATATATAAATAAACATTTCAGAAAAGGAGCCATGTTAAGAAAAAGTGGGTTGAAGATTGTAAGACCTGGTTCCTGGGTGCCAAATAATTCACAAGTTGGAATAAGCTGGGTTTCTGTAACACTTCTCTATGACTGCCATTGATACTGAACTATGCCAAGGAACTAAGTCCTACCAAGGAAAAGCAGGAGGAAAACAGGTGTAAGAAAACATTTCCTGTCAGTGTGTCCAGAGATAGCATGAGTCAACAGCGGCTCCTCATGAAGCCATCGATTCGTAACACTGGAGTATCTAGAATGCATCTGGGTCGAATTATTAAAAAGAAAGTTCTTCTCAAGCTAGTTGTAATGGTAGCTACTTTAAAAAATTAATGTTCTGCGATTCTGATAAAAACCTATGTGGTGAACCAACAATAAAGGCGGCTGGAGATATTGGTATGAAATAGTTATTTTTCCTTATATACCTGGACGTTCATGTAAGAAATTATACTTTTGGAAGGTCTGTCATATTCTCAGTGTATAAGAGTTGAATCATTTTTAGAAGTTATTGCCAGAATTTTGCTTTAATAGTGCAATAAAGTGTGCATTCTCTCTCTCTCATTTTCATTCAACAGCCTCTACAAATTGAGCCTGGCTCAAAGGTCTTTCCCTCTTGGAATATGACTCCTCCCCTGTCCCTCTACATAGGCTGTTCTATAACAAATTATTTTGCTGTCTTGATTTTTCAGAGACCTCATGCTAGTAGTAGAGAGCCAGGAGAAAGTGAGATGTCCTATATAAAAGGCCTGCTAGAAAAAGAAATCAGCACTGAGTTCTAAGGATACTGAACAACTTTTTAAAAAACAAGCAAGCCATATTAAACACATTAGTTACAACCAAATTAGATAAAACCATGAAAATTATCCAAGAAGAAAAAGTACATCACCTGTCTAGGTTTAAAATTGCTTAAGGCTGCCATCCAAGGACCATCTATGATAACAAATACAGTAGTCTGTATTGACACAAAGTTTTAGTGATAATCGTAATTACATTCTTCTGCTGGTGGTGTTCTAGAATAAATGGAATATCTGCTGATCAAATCTGAATGCATCCCATAATATTAGCATGTAGGATCCCAGATCTGCAGGCACTATCTCTTTCTCAGGATCTACACTTTGAATATTATGTTAGTTAAAATGAGAAGTATGTTAGAAAATGTCTTTTACAAAAGAAATATTGGCTGAGTATGGTGGCTCATGCCTGTAATCCCAACACTCTGGGAGGCCAAGGTGAGAAGATCTCTTGAGCTCAAGAATTTGAGACCAGCTTGGGCAACATATCTATAAAAAATTTTAAAACTTAGCCGGTGTGGTGGTGCACACCTATAGGCACAGCTACTTCAGAGGCTGAATCAAGAGGATCACTTGAGCTTGGGAGTTTGAGGTTGCAGTGAACTATGAACATGGCACTGAACTCCAGTCTGGGCAACAGAGTGAGAACTTGTCTTCAAAAAAATAAAAAAGAAGAAAAAAATAGGAAATATTGTGTTCACATCTGCTATGGTACTCTTTCTTATATAAACTATTTCTTTGCAGTATTCTAGAGGATTTAAGACAAATTTACCACTGAATAATTTCATATGGTATATTATTGCATTAGTATAGTATGTTATTATATAATTAGTATAAGTGACCAGTGCTGCAACAACCACATTCCAAAAAGTATTGTGATCCTCCAAAATTACAATGTCTAAATGACATTATTCTCCTTCATGAGACCATTATACCTTAATTTTTCAGCACCATGAAAATCTACAAATGCCCTCTAAAATATATTTAGAAAACGTGGGGAAAAAACAGATACAGTTTCAGAGATACATATATTTTGAAAATTAGCCTTTTTGGAATAAATTATTCTTTATGACATATAAATAAACACATTTTTCAGACTGGCGGGGTAACATTTGCATCAGTCAAAATAATTAGATTACTAAAACCTGTAATCTTATTAGAAAAATGGTTTATTCAGAGAATCATTGGAATTATTAGCCTTCAAGCTGCTATAGATTGAATCTGATCAAAATAATTAAGATAATATTATTTCATTTTTCAGTATAATATCTCCTTAGTATTTTTGTTTCTTATTTAATATGTGATTATATTTACTTCTGTGAATAATATGGATGAAGATCATTACAGTGTCAAGATCACTGGGTTCAGAGCACAGAAACCTCAAGTCTATTCTTTTTTCTTAAATACCTGTAAGACTTTAAAGAAGACAGAGTTTCTGGACTCTAATTTCTCTATCTGTAGAATAAATGGGTTAGACCAAATAACTCCTTTCTGCTTATAAATTTTCTAATTATATGACTGAGCTTACACCTGGAAAACAGTCTATCTCCTGTATAAATTAATGATAGAAATGAAAACCACCACGTTTCATGAAATTAACCACATAAATATCAACATCAACTGCTCAGAAGGACTTAAGTGCAAGTATCACAGGAATTCTGAAGCACAGAGAACTAAATATAAGAAATGTAACATTCTTCGTATTTTCAAAGAAGATTTTAATAATATATGTAAACACAGTAGCCTGTTCATAAGAAAAAAGAAAAGGGACGTCTTAGCATATTCAGGGTTCAACCAAAACTACTACTGGAATGTAAATCAAAGTAATATTCACCTAACTGTCATAATTGGCATGAATAATTTTAAGTAAAACACTTTTATTTGATATTAAATGTGAACAATAAGCCAAAACAGAGAAAATTAATAAATTGATCATTTATTGAAACTGAAATAAAAATATATAATTATTGAAGCCTCTTATATACATAAACCAATCATTGCTTAAATGAGCTGACATACTAGCTCCATAGTTTTATGTCACTAAGGAACTCTTTTGAACACAATAAAGAAACCAGAATTGAGCACAAAGAATGATGAACTGGGAAGTTCATGGCTTTCTATCTACTAATTAGGAGTACAATCATTCAGTCAAACAGCCACTCAACAAACATTTAGCATACAGCTTCTGGATACCAGGTACTGGTGTAGGTGCTAGAGCAACAAGGAAATAGTCCCTGCATTCAGTGAGCTCACAGGCAAGTAAACAAGTAAGTATAAAGACTGCATGACTGATTGGGAGCGGTGGTTCATGCCTGTAATCCCAGCACTTTGGGAGGCCAACGTGGGCAGATCACGAGGTCAAGAGATCGAGACCATCCTGGCCAACATAGTGAAACCCCGTCTCTACTAAAAATACAAAAATTAGCTGGGCACGGTGGTGCACGCCTGTAGTTACTTGGGAGGCTGAGGCAAGAGAATCAGTTGAACCTGGAAGGTAAAGGTTGCAGTGAGCTGATATCACACCACTGCACTCCAGCCTGGTGACAGAGTGAGACTCTGTCTCAAAAAAAAAAAAAAAAAAAAAAAAAAAGACTCCATGATAAATGTGTATCTACAAAGGGCACAAAGGAATGAGTAGCTAATCCCCAAAGCCATATGGAGCAGTCAGTATAAGCTTCAGGAAAAGAAACTGAAGTAAAAAGCTAACCTGAATCTGAAAAAAATGAGTAGGTATTTTCCAAGCACGTTTCAGGGGAAAAGTTGCAGGATGCAGAAGTCCTCCCAAGTACAAAAAGAGAATGAACTCTGGACAACTGGCAATTTATGGCACACAGGAATCAGTAAATGTAGGGATGAGAGGCACACAGAAACATGGGCAAAAACAGGAATTTTGACTTTATTCCATAAATCATGGAAAGCCACCAATGGGTTTTAAGTAATAAAATACTAAGACCAGGTTTGCATTTTAGAAAGATCAATTTGATTTCAGTGAGGAGGTCCAAAAATGAGAGCAGCAAGGCCAGATAGAAGTCCTGCTGCAACTAGCTATGGTTAGAGATGCAGACCAAAACTAAGGTGAAATCATTTAGAAGAAAGAACGTGGATATAAGAGCCATTGGTTTGGCCTCTCCACATCATTTTTTTAATTTTATTTTCATTTATTTATTTATTTATTTTTTGAGACAGAGTCTCGCTCTGTCACCCAGGCTGGAGTGCAGTGGCGTGATCTTGGCTCACTGCAAGTTCTGCCTCCCGGGTTCACACTATTCTCCTGCCTCAGCCTCCCGAGTAGCTGGGACTACAGGCACGCGCCACCACGCCCAGCTAATTTTTTCTATTTTTTAGTAGAGATGGGGTTTCACCGTGTTAGCCAGGATGGTCTCGATCTCCTGACCTCGTGATCCACCCACCTCGGCCTCCCAATGTGCTGGGATTGCAGGCTTGAGCCACCATGCCCAGCTGGCCTCTCCACATCTTTACTGTTATACTGATAACATGGGGATGAAAATAAATATTATTTGTATTTAAACTATTATTGTTATGTGAAAATTAAACAAATAACATACTATGATAACATCGGAGGTTCAAGAAATATTAAGTCTTGAAAATAGGAAAGATGAAAGGAAGGAAACAGGGAGTGGGGAGGAAAGTAGGAGAAAGGAGAGAATATAGGAATGAGAGAGGAGGAAAATAATAAGAAAGAAGTAGAAAGCTAGGTACGGTGGCTCATGACTGTAATCCCAGCGCTTTGGGAGGCCGAGTCAGGCAGATCACAAGGTCAGGAGTTCAAGACCAGCCTGGCCAATATGGTGAAACCTTGTCTCCACTAAAAATACAAAAATTAGCTGGGTGTGGTGGCAGGCACCTATAGTCCCAGCTACTCGGGAGGCTGAGGCAGGAGAATCACTTGACCCTGGGAGGCAGAGGTTGCAGTGAGCTGAGATCACACCACTGCACTCCAGCCTGGGTGACAGAGAAAGATGCTGTCTCAAAAAAAAGAAAGAAGTAGAAAAAGATATAGTATTTCTTAATCAGCAGAAGCTACTCTTATTTTTCAATACTCTACCTTTCTAATGTATCACTGACAAGGAAAGGTCTTGAATAATTGACTGAAGTCAGAATAGGTAAGGCACTCTACCTGTGGATACATGAGAGGCCTTAAAAAGTTCATGGAAAATGTATATTATGAAAAAAACTATGCAAAGGTTTCAATTTTGGCAGCAAAATAAACTCATACTAATTTATTATAGCATGTTTGAACAGGATCTAGTTTGAGACAGTAAGAAGGAGTAGACATTAGTTTGAAAAGAGCCCCTAGCAGAGCAATGTAAATTCTGCTAAAATTGAAGCAAGAACAAACATTAGATTATGATGAAGCTTGGGTGAAAGAATGGTGAAATCACTGATGCTTTACAAGAAGCTTGAGGGGACACTGCACCAAAGAAATCAGTAGTTCACAAGCGGACAGCTTTTTTAAAGAAGAAACGAGATGATGTGGAAGATGAAGTCCACAGGGACAGATCATCCATATCAATTTGCAAGGAAAAAAATTAATCTTGTTTGTGCCCTAATTGAAGAGGACTGATAATCAACAGCACAAACAATAGCCAACATCGTAGACATCTTAATTGGTTCAGCTTACACAGTTCTGACTAAAAAATTAAAGTTGAACCAACTTTCCACTGCATGGGTGCCAAAAGTGTTGTGCTCAGATCAGCTGCAGACAAGAGGAGAGCTCTCAATGGAAATTTTAAAGAACTAGGGTCAAGATCCTGAAGGATTTCTTTGAAGAATTGTAACAGAAGATAAAACATGGCTTTCCCAGTATGATCCTGAGGGCAAAACACAATCAAAGCAATGGCTACCAAAGGTGGAAGTGGTCCAGTCAAAGCTAAAGGGGATCACTCAAGAGCAAAGGTCACGGCAACAGTTTTTTGGGGACATTCCAGGCATTTTGCTTGTTGACTTTGTGGAAGGTCAAAGAACAATAATATCTGCATATCATGAGAGTGTTTTGAATAAGTTAGCCAAAGTTTTAGGGCAAAATACCTGGGAAAGCTTTAGCAGACAGTCCTCTAACACCACAATGTTTCTGCTCATTCCTGTCATCAAGCAAAGGCAATTTTGTGAGAGTCTCAATGGGAAATTGTCAGGCATCCACCTTACAGCTCTGATTTGGCTCCTTCTGACTTCTTTTTGTTTCCCAATCTCAACAAATGTGGAAAGGGCACCCATTTTTCTTAAGTTAATAATGTATAAGAGACTGCATTGACATTGTTAAGTTCCCAGGACCATCAGTTCTTTAGGGATGAAAACCGAAGATCACATTTTCAATGTTTATCTTTTAACTTCATTTTTCCACAAACTTTTTGAAGTTTCTCCATACAAATGTCTCCATACAAATGAGCACTTGCAAAATAAGCAGAGAGTCTCATTCAATGGACAGAAAGTTCTGTGCCATCTAAAAATTATCTTAAGCAAGTTCAATGTGTAGCAACAGACTGTATTGATAAATATCAGTTAGTTTGACTTCTGCAATGGCCATGATGGAGTAACAAGAACTAGACTTTCTCTCCCTCCTGAAACAACCAAAAAAATGGCCAAAATGTATGCCACAAAAGTTTGCAAGACCCTGTAAAGTCAGTCTCAAACAAGGTGAGCCTATCAACTGCCCTAATTTATGCCTGGAGAAAGTTTTCCAGCCCACTACTGCAGGAGAAAAGCCCAAGAGGAGCCCATTGTTCTCCCTGAGCTGAGGGGACAGAGCTGAGAGTCCACAGAAACCATGTTGACATGAGCTCTCAGGACAAGGTTTCCGAGAAGAAGGGGCTGCACAGAAAGAGAACTCCAGAGCTCTGCAAAGGGTCCCCCTAAAGTACATAGCTAAGTAATCGTTAGGACAGGCCTAGAGAAAAGTACCTACGGTTGGGGAAACAACACCCAGATAAGATGAAAAGTCACAGTACACATGCTCACCAAGGTCCAGTAATAGTGCTTATTTTATCAGCCAAACCAGAAACACCTCAAGATTCCCAGGGATACCCAGAAGGATCTTGCCTCACTAGTTGGGAGTGATTAGCTCTAAAATGAGAACTGGTCTGATCCCACCTAATGAATTTTTAAAGCAAGACCAAAAAGAGTCAAACTCTTTCCAACTAAACTTAAATACATACCAATACAAAGATCAAGAATATTTATATATACTTCCAGCACTCAATAAGATAAAAGTCACCATATCTGACATCCAGACACAGTTTAGCAGAGACACAACAGTAACAACAAAAGACAGAAGAACGTGGCTCATAATAAGGAGAAAAATCACTGAGTCAGAACTGATCCAGAGTAAATCAAGGTGCCAGAGTTATCAGTTAAGAACATTCAAATGCTTATTGAAACAGTATTCTATATGTTCTAAAATAGAGACATGCAAGATACACTAAAGGAGGCTGGGCGCAGTGGCTCACGCCTGTAATCTCAGCATTTTGCGAGGCCGAGGCAGGTGGATCACGAAGTCAGGAGTTCAGGACCAGCCTGACCAATATGGTGAAATCCCATCTCTACTAAAAATACAAAAATTAGCGGGGCATAGTAGCATGCGGCTGTAGTCCCAGCTACATGGTAGGCTGATAGCACGTTAGTCATTAAAGAAGAAAAGATAGACACCTCTCAAAATAAAATAGAGAGAGAAAATAAATTTTTAAAAAACATGAACAGAGCAATAGTAGACAGTACATTTCAAGTAACTGAATTTACGTGTAATCTCAGTTCCCAAAGGAGAGGAGAGGGAAGATGTGAAAACATTTGGGACTTTGAGTCAGGCAAAGCTTTCTTTGATATGACCCCACAGCATGATTTATATAATAATATATTGATAAGAAGAACTCATCAAATTTAAAAAAAAGAATCTGCTCTTCAAAAGAATCTATTAAGAGACTGAAAAGACAAGCTGCAGGCTGGGAGAAAATATTTGCAATTCATATATCTGATGAAAGGCTTGCATCAAAAATATATTTTAAAAGCTCAAAATTTAATAATGAAAAACAAACAACCCCATTTAAAACTTGGGTGAAAGACTGGAACAGACATTACAAAGTAGACATTTGTTTGGTAAATAAGCACATATGCTCAACATAATTAATGCTTAGGGCAATGCAAATTAAAACCAAAATGAGACGCCACTATCTATT
The DNA here is from genome assembly GCF_029281585.2 of Gorilla gorilla gorilla. Lineage (NCBI taxonomy): Eukaryota > Metazoa > Chordata > Mammalia > Primates > Hominidae > Gorilla > Gorilla gorilla. The sequence goes on along the minus strand of NC_073231.2, from coordinate 158,087,112 downwards.
TTTAAATAGCTAAGATTAGCATGACTGATAACAGCCAAGCACTGGCTTGGATGTGGAGAAGCTGAAACTCTCATACACTGCTGATGGGAATACAAAAAAGTGTAACCTTTGAAAAACAGTTTAAGAGTCCCTTAAAAAGTTAAACATACTTCTGCCGTAAGACTCAGCCATTGCACTCCTGGGTATTTACCCAAGAGAGATAAAAGTAGGTGTTCATATAATGATATCAACACAAATGTTCATAGCACATGTATTCATAATAGCCCAAACTAGAAACAGTCTAAATATCAATCAATACATTAATGAATTAACTTGCTTTATCCGAATTAATTATGGATACATACTATAACATGAATGAATCTCAAAATAACTATACTAAGTGAAACAAGGCAGACTCTAGAGGTAAAACATGCAGAGAAAAAAACATAAAATGTCAGACAAAAAAGTGCATAGTGTAAAATTTTATTTATATACATTTTTTGACTGTATAAATTACTGTCCAGTGACAGAAAGCAGTTTGGTGGTTTTTAAGGGCCAGGAATGAGGGGCCAGAGAAATGTATTATAAAGAGGCATCAGGAAACTGGAGGTGAAGTATATTTCCATCACCTCGATTGCGTGCTGATGGTTTCTAAACTTTCAATATTTTTAGTTTATTATATGTTATACAAAATAAAGCTTGTAATAAAAATCAAAAGATTGAGCCGTCCTTATTTTCTCTATAAAAGAGCAGAATTCTCCTTTTAGAGATTTGGAAAGATTATTAAAAGATAAGTTACAAAATACAGTACCTGACACGTATAAAATATTAAATAAATACTAGCCATGCTTAATTATTTTGTTTTAAGTCTATATGAGTCAAGTTTTAGTAGAAATATGGGCTAGAAAAAAAAAAACAGAAAGCGGGACTCTGTGATCCGACTTGGGCTTATAGAACAGACTGCACTAGTTTGTTCTCATGCTGCTAATAAAGTCATACCCAAGACCGGGTAATTTAGAAAGGAAAGAGGTTTAATGAACTCACAATTCCACATGGCTGGGGAGGCCTCACAGTCACGGCAGAAGGCAAAAAAGAAGCAAAGGCGCATCTTAAATGGTAGCAGAGAAGAAAGCTTGTGTAGGGAAGCTCCCATTTTAAAAGCATCAGATCTCGTGAGACTTATTCGCTACCAGGAGAACAGTAGGGGGAACCCGCCCCTATGATTCAATGATCTCCACCTGACTCCATCCTTGACATGCGGGGATAATTACAATCAAGGTGAGATTGGGATGGAGACACAGCCGAATCATATCAATGACTAATGAGAGTTACGTCCAGAACCTAATGAAAACCTGTCTGAGGCCACATTCCCTGTAAAGCAGATTTGAGATAGAGATTTGTGTAGAGAACATTTACCTGGGTAAAATCCTAGGAACCAACAACTGTGGCGAAAAAGCTGAATTGGATAAAGGGAGTTGAGATGTGAGGCAGTCACAACAAATACCTCAGCTAATCTCAAGGGGGAGCTGAGAAGCTGGGGCGACCCTTCAGAGTTGCCCTAAATTGAGGCAGGAGTATGGAGTTTTAATACCTTTCACTGGCCATTCTTCAGATACGAGTTGTCCCCAAGGATGGACATCAGCTTGACAAGTTATTAATTAGATCTCCTGAGAATAAATTCTAGAGAGAATCAGCTGAGAGGCATGATTTGCCAACACTCCCAATAGCTGGGCAAACTTCAGTTTTGAGGGAGGATTTGGGTCACACACAAAAGTCTCCACAACCAATTATTCATGGGAAATTCTATGTAGGCAGAGCTATCTCATGGCCAGTTAATCAAAACTACATAATCTATTTGGTTAAGCAAAAGAAATTAAAAAGGTAAAATAAAACCTATATATTAACACTCAAAAGTTTTTTAATGCATTTGCCTTGCATTTCGTATGTTTTGCCTTGCATTTCATATGTTTTGCCTTGCATTTGTTTATTTGCTTTCAAGAACCTTTAGAGAACAATAATTACTAATATAATATGTAGTAGCACAGCATAGACGAGGGAAGCTAACTCTCTCCCTTTTCCCAGAACCTGGAACAGCTAAAGATCCTAAGCATTGTCAGCTTTGGTATCTGACATAGTTTGGATGTTTGTCCCCTTCAAATCTCACGTTAAAATGTGATCCCCAATGTTGGAGATAGATGCCTCCTGAATGGCTTGGTGCTGTCCTCTTGGTAATGAATGAGTTCTTACCCTGTGAGTTCATGCGATATCTGGTTGTTTAAAAGAGACTGACACCTCCTCCCTGTCTCTCTTGCTTCCTCTCTCACCATGTGATATGCTGGTTTCCCTTCACCTTCCACCATGATTGGAAGGTTCCTGAGGCCCTCCCTGGAAGCAGGTGCCAGTACTATGCTTCACGTACAGCCTTCAGAACAAGGAGCCAAATAAACCTCATTTCTTTATTAATTACCCAACCTCAGGTATTTCTTTATAACAATGCAAATGGGCTAACAGAGTATCATTCATGGACAGTGAGTGTATTAGTCAATTTTCATGCTGCTGATAAAGACATACCCAAGACTGGGTAATTTATAAAGAAAAAGAGGTTTACTGAATTCACATATCTGCACCGCTACCTGTACAAATATGGAAATATCAACAGCGCTACCTGTATAAACATGGAAATATCTACAGCGCTATCCGTATGAACATGGAAATATCTACACTGCTATCTGTATAAACAAGGAAATAACTACACCGCCATCTCTATAAACATGGATATATCTACAGGGCCATCTGTATAAACATGGAAATAACTACACCGCTATCTGTATATACATGGAAATATATAAACCGCTATCTCTATAAACATGGAAATATCTACACCGTTATCTGTATAAACATGGAAATAACTACACCTCTATCTCTATAAACATGGAAATATCTACACTGCTATCTGCATAAACATGGAAATATCTAAACCGCTACCTGTAAAACAGGGAAATATCTACACCGCTATCTCTATAAACATTGAAACATCTACACTGCTATCTTTAAAAACATTGAAATACCTACACTGCTATTTGTATAAAAATGGAAATATCTACAACTCTATCTCTATAAACATGGAAATAACTACACCGCTATCTCTATAAATGTGGAAATATCTACACCACCATCTGTATGAACATGAAATTATCTACAACGACATCTGTATGAACATTGAAATATCTTCACCGCTATCTGTATAAACATGGAAATATCTACACCGCTATCTGTATATACATGGAAATATCAACACCGCTATCTCTATCAACAAGGAAATATCTAGACCGCTATCTCTATAAACATGGAAATACCTACACCGCCATCTGTATCGACATGAAAATATCTACACAGCCATCTGTATAAACATGAAAATATCTACACTGCTATCTGTATTAAGATGGAAATATCTAAACCGCCATCTATATAAACATGGAAATATCTACACCGCCATCTGTATGAACATGGAAATATCTACAGGGCAATTTCTATAAAGATGGAAATATCTACACCGCAATCTGTTTAAACATGGAAATATCTACACCTCTATCTGTATTAAGATGGAAATATCTACACTGCCATCTCTATAAAGATGGAAATAGCTATACCGCCATCTGTATGAACATGGAAATATCTACACCGCTATCTGTATATACATGGAAATATCTACACAGCTATCTCTATAAACATGGAAATATCTAAACTGTTACCTGTAAAACAGGGAAACATCTACACCGCTATCTCTATAAACATTGAAATATCTACACTGCAATCTTTATAAACATTGAAATACCTACACTGCTATTTGTATAAACATGGAAATATCTACAATGCTATCTCTATAAACATGGAAATAACTACACCGCTATCCCTATAAACGTGGAAATATCTACACCGCCAACTGTATGAACATGGAAATATCTACAACGCCATCTGTATGAACATTGAAATATCTACACCGCTATCTGTATAAACATGGAAGTATCTACACCGCTATCTGTATATACATGGAAATACCTACACCGCTATCTCTATCAACATGGAAATATCTACACCACTCTCTCTATAAACATGGAAATACCTACACCGCCATCTGTATCGACATGAAAATATCTACACCGCCATCTGCATAAACATGGAAATATCTACACCGCCATCTGTATGAATATGGAAATATCTACAGCGCAATCTCTATAAAGATGGAAATAACTACACCGCCATCTGTTTAAACATGGAAATATCCACACTTCTATCTGTATTAAGATGGAAATATCTACACTGCCATCTCTATAAAGATGGAAATATCTACAGCGCCATCCCTATGAACATGGAAATATCTACATCGCCATCTGTATAAACATGGAAATATCTACACAGCTATCTGTAAAAACATGGAAATATCTACAGCGTAATGTGTATAAACATGGAAATACCTACCCCGCTATCTGTATTAACATGGAAATATCTGCACCGCCATCTGTATGAACGTGGAAATATCTACACCACCAACTCTGTAAACATGGAAATATCTACACCGCCATCTGTAGGAACATGGAAATATCTACAACGCTATCTCTATAAACATGGAAATGTCTACAAAGCCATCTGTATATACATGGAAATACGAACACCGCTATCTGGATAAACATGGAAATATCTACACCGCTATATTTATAAACACGGAAATATCTACACCGCTATTTGTATGCACATGGAAATATCTACAGCACCATCTGTAGGAACATGGAAATGTCTAAACTGATATCTCTATAAACTTGGAAATACCTACACCGCTATCTGTATAAACATGGAAATATCTACACCACTATTTCTATAAACGTGGAAATGTCTACACCGATATCTGTATAAACAAGGAAATACATACAAAGCTATCTGTATAGACATGGAAATATCTACTCCGCTATCTGTGTAAACATGGAAATATCTACACCGCTATCAGTATAAACATGGAAATATCTACAATGCTCTCTGTACATACATGGAAATATCTACACCGCTGTCTGTGTAAACATGGAAATATCTACACCGCTGACTCTTAAAACATGGAAATATCTACAACGTAATGTGTACAAACATGGAAATGCCTACACCGCTATCTGTATAAACATGGAAATACCTACACCGCCATCTGTAGGAACATGTACATATCTAAACCGCCAACTCTATAAACATGGAAATATCTACACCGCCATCTGTAGGAATATGGAAATATCTACACCGCTTTCTCTATAAACATGGAAATATCTTCACCACCATCTGTATAAATATGGAAATACGTACACCGCTATCTGGATAAACATGGAAATATCTACACTGCTTTCTGTATCAAGATGGAAATACCTTCACCTCTATCTGTATAAAGATGGAAATTTCTACACTGCCATCTGCATAAACATGGAAATATCCACACCGCTATCTTTTTATACATGGAAATATCTACACCGCTATCCGTATAAACATGGAAATTACTTCATCGCTATCTCTATCAACATCGAAATATCTACACCGCTATCTATGTAAACATGGAAATATCTACACTATTATCTGTATAAACATGGAAATATCTACACCGCTATCTGTGTAAACATGCATACATCTTCACCGCTATCTGCATGAAAATGGAAATATCCACACAGATATCTGCATATACAAGGAAATATCTACAAAGCTATCTCTTTACACATGGAAATAACTACACTGCTATCTCTATAAACATGGAAATATCTACACCGCCATCTGTATGAACATGGAAATATCTACACCGATATCTGAATAAACATGGAAATATCTACAACGCTATCTGTGAAAACATGGAAATATCTAAACCGCTATCTCTTAAAACATGGAGATATCTAAACCGCTACCTTTATAAACATCGAAATATCTACACTGCTATCTGAATAAAAGTGGAAATATCTACACCGCTATCCGCATAAACTTGGAAATATCTACACCGCTGTCTGTGTAATCATGGAAATATCTACACCACAAACTGGGGGAACATGGAAATATCTACACCGTTCTCTCTATAAACATGCAAATATCTACCCAGCCATCTGTAGAAACATGGAAATATCTACATCGCGATCTGTATAAACATGGAAATATCTACACTGATATCTCTATAAATATGGAAATATCAACAATGCTATCTGTATAAACATGGAAATATCTACACCGCTATCTGTGTAAACATGGAAATATCTACACCGCTCTCTGTGTAAACATGGAAATATCTACACCGGTATTTCTTAAAACATGGAAATATCTACACCGCTCACTGTATGAACATGGAAATATCTACACTGCTGTCTGTATAAACATGGAAATATCTACACTGCCAACCGTATGAAGATGGAAATATCTACACCGCTCACTGTATGAACATGGAAATATCTACACCGCTATCTGTATGAACAGGGAAATATCTACACCGCTATCTCTATAAACATGGCAATATCTACACCTCTATCTGTATAAACATGGAAATATCTACCCCGCTATCTGTATAAACATGGAAATATCTACACCGCTATCTCTATAAACATGGAAATAACTACACCGCTATCTGCATAAAGATGGGAATATCTAGACAGCCATCTGTATAAACATGGGAATGTCAACAGCACCCTCTGTATTAGCATGGAAATATCTACACCGCCACCTCTATAAAGATGGAAATATCTACAGCGCTATCTGTATAAACATGGAAATATCTACACCGCTATCTGAATAAACATGGAAATATCTACAGTGCTATCTGTACAAACATGGAAATAGCTACACCGCTATCTGTATAAACATGGAAATATCTACACCGCTATCTCAATAAACATGGAAAAATCTTCACCGCTATCTGTATAAACTTGGAAATATCTACACCGCTATCTGCATAAACATGGAAATATCTACAGTGCTTTCTGTATGAACATGGAAATATCTACACCGCTATCTGTATGAAGATGGTAATATCTACACCGCTATCTGTATAAACATGGAAATATCTACAACGCTACCTCTATGACTTGGAAATATCTAAACAGCTCTCTGTATAAGCAAGGAAATATCTACAACGCCATCTCTGTAAACATGGAAATGTCTACACCGCCATCTGCATAAATATGGAAATATCTACACCGCTATGCGTAAGAACATGTTAATATGTACATCCCTATCTGTATAAACATGGAAATATCTACATCGCTATCTCTATAACATGGAAATGTCTACACCGCTATCTGTATAAAGAAGGAAATATCTACACCGCCATCTGTATAAACATGGAAATATCTACACCGCTATGTGTATGAATATGAAAATATCTACAGCGCCATCGGTATGAAATTGCAAGTATCTAAACCGCTATCTCTATAAAGATGGAAATATCTACACTGCCATCTGTATGAACATGGAAATATGTACACCGCCATCTGTATGAACATGGAAATATCTACACCACTATCTCTATAAACATGGAAATATATACACCGGTATCTGTTTAAACAAGGAAATATCTACAACGCCATGTCTATAAATATGGAAATATCTACACTGCCACCTCTATAAACAGGGAAATAGCTAAACCATCATCCGTATGAGCATGGAAATATCTACACCGCGATCTCTCTAAAGATGCAAATACCTACACCACCGTCTGTATAAACATGGGAATACCTAAACCGCTATCTGTAAAAACATGGAAATATCTACACTGCTTTCTGTATGAACATGGAAATACCTTCACCTCTATCTGTATAAAGATGGAAATTTCTACACTGCCATCTGCATAAACATGGAAATATCTACACCGCTATCTTTATATACATGGAAATATCTACACCGCTATCTGTATGAACAGGGAAATATCTACACCGCTATCTCTATAAACATGGCAATATCTACACCTCTATCTGTATAAACATGGAAATATCTACCCCGCTATCTGTATAAACATGGAAATATCTACACCGCTATCTCTATAAACATGGAAATAACTACACCGCTATCTGCATAAAGATGGGAATATCTAGACAGCCATCTGTATAAACATGGGAATGTCAACAGCACCCTCTGTATTAGCATGGAAATATCTACACCGCCACCTCTATAAAGATGGAAATATCTACAGCGCTATCTGTATAAACATGGAAATATCTACACCGCTATCTGAATAAACATGGAAATATCTACAGTGCTATCTGTACAAACATGGAAATAGCTACACCGCTATCTGTATAAACATGGAAATATCTACACCGCTATCTCAATAAACATGGAAAAATCTTCACCGCTATCTGTATAAACTTGGAAATATCTACACCGCTATCTGCATAAACATGGAAATATCTACAGTGCTTTCTGTATGAACATGGAAATATCTACACCGCTATCTGTATGAAGATGGTAATATCTACACCGCTATCTGTATAAACATGGAAATATCTACAACGCTACCTCTATGACTTGGAAATATCTAAACAGCTCTCTGTATAAGCAAGGAAATATCTACAACGCCATCTCTGTAAACATGGAAATGTCTACACCGCCATCTGCATAAATATGGAAATATCTACACCGCTATGCGTAAGAACATGTTAATATGTACATCCCTATCTGTATAAACATGGAAATATCTACATCGCTATCTCTATAACATGGAAATGTCTACACCGCTATCTGTATAAAGAAGGAAATATCTACACCGCCATCTGTATAAACATGGAAATATCTACACCGCTATGTGTATGAATATGAAAATATCTACAGCGCCATCGGTATGAAATTGCAAGTATCTAAACCGCTATCTCTATAAAGATGGAAATATCTACACTGCCATCTGTATGAACATGGAAATATGTACACCGCCATCTGTATGAACATGGAAATATCTACACCACTATCTCTATAAACATGGAAATATATACACCGGTATCTGTTTAAACAAGGAAATATCTACAACGCCATGTCTATAAATATGGAAATATCTACACTGCCACCTCTATAAACAGGGAAATAGCTAAACCATCATCCGTATGAGCATGGAAATATCTACACCGCGATCTCTCTAAAGATGCAAATACCTACACCACCGTCTGTATAAACATGGGAATACCTAAACCGCTATCTGTAAAAACATGGAAATATCTACACTGCTTTCTGTATGAACATGGAAATACCTTCACCTCTATCTGTATAAAGATGGAAATTTCTACACTGCCATCTGCATAAACATGGAAATATCTACACCGCTATCTTTATATACATGGAAATATCTACACCGCTATCCGTATAAACATGGAAATTACTTCATCGCTATCTCTATCAACATCGAAATATCTACACCGCTATCTCTGTAAACATGGAAATATCTACACTATTATCTGTATGAACATGGAAATATCTACACCGCTATCTGTGTAAACTTGTTACATCTTCACCGCTATCTGCATGAAAATGGAAATATCTACACAGCTATCTGCATATACATGGAAATATCTACATAGCTATCTCTTTACACATGGAAATAACTACACTGCTATCTCTATAAACATGGAAATATCTACACCGCCATCTGTGAACATGGAAATATCTGCACCGCCATATGTATGAACATATAAATATCTACACCGCCATCTGTATTAAGATGGAGATATCTACACCGGTTTCTGTATAAACATGGAAATATCTACACCGCTATCTGTATAAACATGGAAATATCTACACCGGTTTCTGTATAAACATGGAAATATCTACACCACTACCTGTATAAAAATGGAAATATCAGCACCGCTATCTGTATGAACATGGAAATAGCTACACAGCCATCTGGATGAACATGGAAATATCTACACCGCTATCTGTATGAACATGGAAATAGCTACACCGCTATCTGTATGAACATGGAAATATCTACACCACTATCTGTATGAACATGGAAATATCTACACCGCTATCAGTATGAACATGGAAATATCTTCACCGCCATCTGTATGAACATGGATATATCTACACACCATCTGGATGAACATGGAAATATCTACACTGCTATCTGTATGAACATGGATATAGCTACACCGCTATTTGTATGAACATGGAAATATCTACACCGCTATCTGTATGAACATGGAAATATCTACACCGCTATCTGTATGAACATGGAAATATCTTCACCGCCATCTGTACGAACATGGATATATCTACACTGCCATCTGGATGAACATGGAAATATCTACACCGCTTTCTGTATGAACATGGAAATATCTACACCGATATGTGTGTAAACATGCATACATTTTCACCGCTTTCTGTATAAACATGGAAATATCTACACTGCTATGTGTATGAACATGGAAATATCTACACGGCTATCTGTTTGAACATGGAAATATCTACACAGCTATCTGCATATAAATGGAAATATCTACAAAGCTATCTCTTTACACATGGAAATAACTACACTGCTATCTCTATAAACATGGAAATATCTACACCGCCATCTGTATGAACATGGAAATATACGCACCGCCATCTGTATGAACATATAAATATCTACACCGCCATCTGTATTAAGATGGAGATATCTACACCGGTTTCTGTATAAACATGGAAATATCTACACCGCTATCTGTATAAACATGGAAATATCTACACCGGTTTCTGTATAAACATGGAAATATCTACACCACTACCTGTATAAACATGGAAATATCAGCACCGCTATCTGTATGAACATGGAAATAGCTACACAGCCATCTGGATGAACATGGAAATATCTACACCGCTATCTGTATGAATATGGAAATAGCTACACCGATATCTGTATGAACATGGAAATATCTACACCACTATCTGTATGAACATGGAAATATCTACACCGCTATCTTTATGAACATGGAAATATCTTCACCGCCATCTGTATGAACATGGATATATCTACACACCATCTGGATGAACATGGAAATATCTACACTGCTATCTGTATGAACATGGATATAGCTACATCGCTATCTGTATGAACATGGAAATATCTACACCGCTATCTGTATGAACATGGAAATATCTACACCGCTATCTGTATGAACATGGAAATATCTTCACCGCCATCTGTACGAACATGGATATATCTACACTGCCATCTGGATGAACATGGAAATATCTACACCGCTTTCTGTATGAACATGGAAATATCTACACTGATATGTGTGTAAACATGCATACATTTTCACCGCTTTCTGTATAAACATGGAAATATCTACACCGCTATGTGTATGAACATGGAAATATCTACACGGCTATCTGTTTGAACATGGAAATATCTACACAGCTATCTGCATATACATGGAAATATCTATAAAGCTATCTCTTTACGCTTGGAAATAACTACAATGCTATCTCTATAAACATGGAAATATCTACACCGCCATCTGTATGAACATGGAAATATCTACACCGCTATCTGCATGAAAATGGAAATATCTACACAGCTATCTGCTTATACATGGAAATATCTACAAAGCTATATCTTTACACATGGAAATATCTACACTGCTATCCCTATAAACATGGAAATATCTACACCGCCATCTGTATGAACATGGAAATATCTGCACCGCCATCTGTATGAACATGGAAATAGCTACACAGCCATCTGGATGAACATGGAAATATCTACACCACTATCTGTATGAACATGGAAATATCTACACCGCTATCTGTGTAAACATGGAAATATCTACACCACTATCTGCGTAAACATGGAAATATCTACACCGCCATCTCTATAAACATGGAAATATCTTCACCGGCATCTGAATCAACATGGAAATATCTACACCGCCATCTGTATGATCATGGAAATATCTACACCGATATCTCTATAAACATGGAAATATCTACAACGCTATCTGTATGAACATGGAAATATCTACACCACTATCTGTATGAACCTGGAAATATCTACACCGCTATCTGCATAAACATGGAAATATCTACAGTGCTATCTGTATGAACATGGAAATATCTACACTGCCATCTGTATGAAGATGGTAATATCTACACCGCTATCTGTATAAACATGGAAATATCTACAACGCTACCTCTATGTCTTGGAAATATCTAAACATCTCTCTGTATAAGCAAGGAAATATCTACAACGCCATCACTATAAACATGGAAATGTCTACACCGCCATCTGCATAAATATGGAAATATCTACACCGCTATCTGTAAGAACATGTTAATATGTACATCCCTATCTGTATAAACATGGAAATATCTACATCGCTATCTCTATAACATGGAAATGTCTACACCGCTATCTGTATAAAGAAGGAAATATCTACACCGCCATCTGTATAAACATGGAAATATCTACACCGCTATATGTATGAATATGAAAATATCTACAGCGCCATTGGTATAAAATTGCAAGTATCTAAACCGCTATCTCTATAAAGATGGAAATATCTACACTGCCATCTGTATGAACATGGAAATATGTACACTGCCATCTGTATGAACATGGAAATATCTACACCACTATCTCTATAAACATGGAAATATATAAACCGCTATCTGTTTAAACAAGGAAATATCTACAACGCCATGTCTATAAATATGGAAATATCTACACTGCCACCTCTATAAACAGGGAAATAGCTAAACCATCATCCGTATGAGCATGGAAATATCTACACCGCGATCTCTCTAAAGATGCAAATACCTACACCGCCGTCTGTATAAACATGGGAATAACTACACCGCTATCTGTAAAAACATGGAAATATCTACACTGCTTTCTGTATCAACATGGAAATACCTTCACCTCTATCTGTATAAAGATGGAAATTTCTACACTGCCATCTGCATAAACATGGAAATATCTACACTGCTATCTTTATATACATGGAAATATCTACACCGCTATCCGTATAAATATGGAAATTACTTCATCGCTATCTCTATCAACATCGAAATATCTACACCGCTATCTCTGTAAACATGGAAATATCTACACTGCTATCTGTATGAACATGGAAATATCTACAACGCTATCAGTATGAACATGGAAATATCTTCACCGCCATCTGTATGAACATGGATATATCTACACACCATCTGGATGAACATGGAAATATCTACACTGCTATCTGTATGAACATGGATATAGCTACACTGCTATCTGTATGAACATGGAAATATCTACACCGCTATCTGTATGAACATGGAAATATCTACACCGCTATCTGTATGAACATGGAAATATCTTCACCACCATCTGTATGAACATGGATATATCTACACTGCCATCTGGATGAACATGGAAATATCTACACCGCTTTCTGTATGAACATGGAAATATCTACACCGCTATCTGTATGAACATGGAAATATCTGCACCGCTGTCTGTATGAACATGGAAATATCTACACCGCTATCTGTATGAACATAGAAATATCTACACCGCTATCTGTTTGAACATGGAAATATCTACACCGCTGTCTGCATGAAAATGGAAATATCTACACAGCTATCTGCATATACATGTTAATATCTACACAGCTATCTCTTTACACATGGAAATAACTACACTGCTATCTCTATAAACATGGAAATATCTACACCGCCATCTGTATGAACATGGAAATATCTGCAACGCCATCTGTATGAACATATAAATATCTACACCGCCATCTGTATTAATATGGAGATATCTATACCGGTTTCTGTATAAACATGGAAATATCTACACAGCTATCTGTATAAACATGGAAATATCTACACCGGTTTCTGTATATACATGGAAATATCTACACCACGACCTGTATAAACATGGAAATATCAGCACCGCTATCTGTATGAACATGGAAATAGCTACACAGCCACCTGTGTAAACATGGAAATATCTACAACACTATCTGTGTAAACATGGAAATATCTACACCGCCATCTCTATAAACATGGAAATATCTTCACCGCCATCTGAATCAACATGGAAATATCTACACCGCCATCTGTATGATCATGTAAATATCTACACCGATATCTCTATAAACATGGAAATATCTACAACGCTATCTGTATGAACATGGAAATATCTACACCGCTATCTGTATGAACCTGGAAATATCTACACCGCTATCTGTATGAACATGGAAATATCTTCACCACCATCTGTATGAACATGGATATATCTACACTGCCATCTGGATGAACATGGAAATATCTACACCGCTTTCTGTATGAACATGGAAATATCTACACCCCTATCTGTATAAACATGGAAATATCTGCACCGCTATCTGTATGAACATGGAAATATCTACACCGCTATCTGTATGAACATAGAAATATCTACACCGCTATCTGTTTGAACATGGAAATATCTACACCGCTGTCTGCATGAAAATGGAAATATCTACACAGCTATCTGCATATACATGTTAATATCTACACAGCTATCTCTTTACACATGGAAATAACTACACTGCTATCTCTATAAACATGGAAATATCTACACCGCCATCTGTATGAACATGGAAATATCTGCAACGCCATCTGTATGAACATATAAATATCTACACCGCCATCTGTATTAATATGGAGATATCTATACCGGTTTCTGTATAAACATGGAAATATCTACACCGCTATCTGTATAAACATGGAAATATCTACACCGGTTTCTGTATATACATGGAAATATCTACACCACGACCTGTATAAACATGGAAATATCAGCACCGCTATCTGTATGAACATGGAAATAGCTACACAGCCATCTGTGTAAACATGGAAATATCTACAACACTATCTGTGTAAACATGGAAATATCTACACCGCCATCTCTATAAACATGGAAATATCTTCACCGCCATCTGAATCAACATGGAAATATCTACACCGCCATCTGTATGATCATGTAAATATCTACACCGATATCTCTATAAACATGGAAATATCTACAACGCTATCTGTATGAACATGGAAATATCTACACCGCTATCTGTATGAACCTGGAAATATCTACACCGCTATCTGTATGAACATGGAAATATCTACACCGCTATCTGTATGAACATGGAGATATCTGCACCGCCATCTGAATGAAAATATAAATATCTACACCGCCATCTGTATTAAGATGTAGATATCTACACCGATATCTGTATAAACATGGAAATATCTACACCGCAATGTGTATAAACATGGAAATATCTACACTGCTATCTGTATAAACATGGAAATATCTACAACGCTACCTGTATAAACATGGAAATATCAGCACCGCTATCAGCATGAACACAGAAATATCTACAACGCCATCTGTATGAACATGGAAATATCTTCACCGCCATCTGTATGAACATGGAAATATCTGCACCGCCATCTGTATGAACGTATAAATATCTACACCGCCATCTGTATTAAGATTTAGATATCTACACTGCTATCTGTATAAACCTGGAAATATCTACACCGCTATCTGTATAAACATGGAAATATCTACACCGCTATCTGTATAAACATGGAAATATCTACACCGATATCTGTATAAACATGGAAATATCTGCACCGCTACCTGTATAAACATGGAAATATCAGCACCGCTATCTGTATGAACAAGGAAATATCTACACCGCTATCTGTATGAACATGGAATTATCTACACTGCTATCTGTATGAACATGGAAATAGCTACACCGCTATCTGTATGAACATGGAAATATCTACACCGCTACCTGTATGAACATGGAAATATCTACACCGCTATCTGTATGAAAATGGATATATCTACACAGCCATCTGGATGAACATGGAAATATCTACACTGCTATCTGTATGAATATGGAAATAACTACACCGCTATCTGTGTAAACATGCATACATCTTCACCGCTATCTGTATAAACATGGAAATATCTACACCGCTATCTGTATGAACATGGAAATATCTACACTGCTATCTGTTTGAACACGGAAATACCTAAACCGCTATCTGCATGAAAATGGAAATATCTACACTGCTATCTGTTTGAACATGGAAATACCTAAACCGCTATCTGCATGAAAATGGAAATATCTACACAGCTATCTGCAAATACATGGAAATATCTACACAGCTATCTCTTTGCACATGGAAATAACTACAGCGCTATCTGTATGAACATGGAAATATCTACACTGCCATCTTTATTAACATGGAAATATCTGCACGGCCATCTGTATGAACATATAAATATCTACACTGTCATCTGTATTAAGATGGAGATATCTACACCGCTATCTGTATATACATGGAAATATCTACACCGCTATCTGTATAAACATGGATATATCTGCACCGCTACCTGTATAAACATGGAAATATCAGCACTGCTATCTGTATGATCATGGAAATATCAGCCCCTCTATCTGCATGAACATGGAAATATCAGCACCGCTATCTGTATGAACATGGAAATATCAGCCCCTCTATCTGTATGAACATGGAAATATCTTCACCGCCATCTGTATGAACATGGAAATAGCTACACTGCTATCTGTATGAACATGCAAATAGCTACACCGCCATCTGTATGAACATGGAAATATCTGCACCGCCATCTGTATGAACATATAAATATCTACACCGCCATCTGTATTAAGATGGGGATATCTACACCTCTATCTGTATAAAATTGGAAATATCGACACCGCTATCTGTATAAAAATAGAAATATCTACACCACTATCTGTATAAACATGGAAATATCCACAGCGCTACCTATATAAACAAGGAAATATCAGCACCGCTATGTGTATGAACATGGAACTTTCTACACCGCTATCTGTACGAACATGGAAATATCTACACCGCTATCTGTATGAACATGGAAATAGCTACACCGCTATCTGTATGAACATGGAAATATCTACACCGCTATCTGTATGAACATGGAAATAACTACACTGCTATCTGAGTAAACATGCATACATCTTCACCGCTCTCTGTATAAACCTGGAAATATCTACACCGCTATCTGTATGAACATGGAGATATCTACACTGCTATCTGTTTGAACATGGAAATATCTAAACCGCTATCTGCATGAAAATGGAAAAATCTACACAGCTATCTGCAAATACATGGAAATATCTACACAGCTATCTCTTTGCACATGGAAAGAACTACACCGCTATCTGTATGAAAATGGAAATATATACACCGCCATCTCTATTAACATGGAAATATCTGCACGGACATCTGTATGAACATATAGATATCTACACTACCATCTGTATTAAGATAGAGATATCTACACCGCTATCTGTATAAACATAGAAATATCTACACCGCTATCTGTATAAACATGGAAATATCTACACCGCTACCTGTATAAACATGGAAATATCAGCACCGCTATCTGTATGCGCATGGAAATATCAGCCCCTCTATCAGTATGAACATGGAAATACCTACACCACTATCTGTATGAACATGGAAATATCTACACCGCTATCTGTATGAACATGGAATTATCTTCACCACCATCTGTATGAACATGGATATGTCTACACAGCCATCTGGATGAACATGGAAATATCTACACCGCTATCTGTATAAACATGGAAATATCTACACCGCTATCTGTGTAAACATGCATACATCTTCACCGCTTTCTGTATAAACATGGATATATCTACAAAGCTATCTGTATGAACATGGAAACATCTACACCGCTATCTGTTTGAACATGGAAATATCTAAACTGCTATCTGCATGAAAATGGAAATATCTACACAGCTATCTGCATATACATGGAAATATCTACACAGCTATCTCTTTACACATGGAAATAACTACACCGCTATCTCTATGAACATGGATATATCTACACCACCATCTGTATGAACATGGAAATATCTGCACTGCCATCTGTATGAACTTATAAATATCTACACCGCCATCTGTATTAAGATGGAGATATCTACACCGCTATCTGTATAAACATGGAAATATCTACACCACTATCAGTATAAACATGGAAATGTCTACACCGCTATCTGTATAATCCTGGAAATATCTACACCGCTACCTGTATAAACATGGAAATATCAGCACCGCTATCTGTATGAACATGGAAATATCAGCCCCCCTATCTGTATGAACATAGAAATATCTACACCACTATCTGTATGAACATGGAAATATCTACACCGCTATCTGTATGAACATGGAAATATCTTCACCGCCATCTGTATGAACATGGATATCTCTACACAGCCATCTGGAGGAACATGGAAATATCTACACCGCTATCTGTATAAACATGGAAATAGCTACACCACTATCTGTATGAACATGGAAATATCTACACCACTATCTGTATGAACATGGAAATACCTACACCGCTATCTGTATGAACATGGAAACACCTTCACCGCCATCTGTGAACATGGATATCTCTACACAGCCATCTGGACGAACATGGAAATATCTACACCGCTATCTCCATGAACATGGAAATAGCTACACCGCCATCGGAATGAACATGCAAATATCTACACCGCCATCTGTATGAACATGGAAATATCTGCACTGCTATCTGTACGAAGATGGAAATATCTTCACCGCCATCTGTATGAACATGGATATATCTACACAGCCATCTGGATGAACATGGAAATATCTACACCGCTATCTGTGTAAACATGCAAACATCTTCACCGCTGTCTGTATAAACATGGAAATATCTACACCGCTATCTGTATGAACATGGAAATATCTTCACCGCTATCTGTTTGAACATGGAAATATCTACACCGCTATCTGCATGAAAATGGAAATATCTACACAGCTATCTGCATATACATGGAAATATCTTCAAAGCTATCTCTTTACACATGGAAATAAGAACACCACTATCTCTATAATCATGGAAATATCTACACCGCCATCTGTATGAACATGGAAATATCTGCACCGCCATCTGTATGAACATATAAATATCTACACCGCCATCTGTATTAAGATGGAGATATCTACACCGCTATCTGTATAAACTTGGAAATATCTACACCGCTATCTGTATAAACATGGAAATATCTACAGCACTATCTGTATGAACATGGAAATATCTACACCGCTATCTGTATAAACATGGAAATATAAGCACCGCTATCTGTATGAACATGGAAATATCTACACCGCTATCTGTACGAACTTGGAAATATCTACACCGCTATCTGTATGAACATGGAAATAGCTGCACCGCTATCTGTATGAACATGGAAATATCTACAGCACTATCTGTATGAACATGGAAATATCTACACCGCTATCTGTATAAACATGGAAATATCTACACCGCTATCTGTGTAAACATGCATACATCTTCACCGCTTTCTGTATAAACATGGATATATCTACAAAGCTATCTGTATGAACATGGAAACATCTACACCGCTATCTATTTGAACATGGAAATATCTAAACTGCTATCTGCATGAAAATGGAAATATCTACACAGCTATCTGCATATACATGGAAATATCTACACAGCTATCTCTTTACACATGGAAATAACTACACCGCTATCTCTATGAACATGGATATATCTACACCGCCATCTGTATGAACATGGAAATATCTGCACGGCCATCTGTATGAACTTATAAATATCTACACCGCCATCTGTATTAAGATGGAGATATCTACACCGCTATCTGTATAAACATGGAAATATCTACACCGCTATCAGTATAAACATGGAAATGTCTACACCGCTATCTGTATAATCCTGGAAATATCTACACCGCTACCTGTATAAACATGGAAATATCAGCACCGCTATCTGTATGAACATGGAAATATCAGCCCCCCTATCTGTATGAACATAGAAATATCTACACCACTATCTGTATGAACATGGAAATATCTACACCGCTATCTGTATGAACATGGAAATATCTTCACCGCCATCTGTATGAACATGGATATCTCTACACAGCCATCTGGAGGAACATGGAAATATCTACACCGCTATCTGTATAAACATGGAAATAGCTACACCACTATCTGTATGTACATTGAAATATCTACACCACTATCTGTATGAACATGGAAATACCTACACCGCTATCTGTATGAACATGGAAACACCTTCACCGCCATCTGTATGAACATGGATATCTCTACACAGCCATCTGGACGAACATGGAAATATCTACACCGCTATCTCCATGAACATGGAAATAGCTACACCGCCATCGGAATGAACATGCAAATATCTACACCGCCATCTGTATGAACATGGAAATATCTGCACCGCAATCTGTATGAACATATAAATAATTACACCGCCATCTGTATTAAGATGGAGATATCTACACAGCTATCTTTATAAACCTGGAAATACCTACACCCCTATCTGTATAAACATGGAAATATCTACACCGCTATCTGTATAAACATGGAAATATCTGCACCGCTACCTGTATAAACATGGAAATATCAGCACCGCTATCTGTATGAACAAGGAAATATCTACACCGCTATATGTACGGATATGGAAATATCTACACTGCTATCTGTATGAACATGGCAATAGCTACACCGCTATCTGTATGAACATGGAAATATCTACACCACTATCTGTATGAACATGGAAATATCTACACCGCTATCTGTATGAACATGGATATATCCACACAGCCATCTGGATGAACGTGGAAATATCTACACTGCTATCTGTATAAATATGGAAATAACTACAACGCTATCTGTGTAAACATGCATACGTCTTCACCGCTATCTGTATAAACATGGAAATATCTACACCGCTATCTGTATGAACATGGAAATATCAACACTGCTATCTGTTTGAACATGGAAATATCTAAACCGCTATCTGCATGAAAATGGAAATAGCTACACAGCTATCTGCAAATACATGGAAATATCTACACAGCTATCTCTTTGAACAAGGAAATAACTACAGCACTATCTGTATGAACATGGAAATATCTACACCGCCATCTGTATTAACATGAAAATATCTGCACGGCCATCTGTATGAACATATAAATATCTACACTGCCATCTGTATTAAGATGGAGATATGTACACCGCTATCTGTATAAACATGGAAATATCTACACTGCTATCTGTATAAACATGGAAATATCTGCACCGCTACCTGTATAAACATGGAAATATCAGCACTGCTATCTGTATGATCATGGAAATATCAGCCCCTCTATCTGTATGAACATGGAAATATCTACACCACTATCTGTATGAACATGGAAATATCTACACTGCTATCTGTACGAACATGGAAATATCTTCACCGCCATCTGTATGAACATGGATATATCTACACAGACATTTGGATGAACATGGAAATATATACACCACTATCTGTGTAAACATGCAAACATCTTCACCGCTATCTGTATAAACATGGAAATATCTACACCGCTATCTGTATGAACATGGAAATATCTACACTGCTATCTGTTTGAACATGGAAATATCTAAACCGCTATCTGCATGAAAATGGAAATATCTACACAGCTATCTGCAAATACATGGAAATATCTACACAGCTATCTCTTTGCACATGGAAATAACTACAGCGCTATCTGTATGAACATGGAAATATCTACACTGCCATCTTTATTAACATGGAAATATCTGCACGGCCATCTGTATGAACATATAAATATCTACACTGTCATCTGTATTAAGATGGAGATATCTACACCGCTATCTGTATATACATGGAAATATCTACACCGCTATCTGTATAAACATGGATATATCTGCACCGCTTCCTGTATAAACATGGAAATATCAGCACCGCTATCTGTATGATCATGGAAATATCAGCCCCTCTATCTGCATGAACATGGAAATATCAGCACCGCTATCTGTATGAACATGGAAATATCAGCCCCTCTATCTGTATGAACATGGAAATATCTTCACCGCCATCTGTATAAACATGGAAATATCTACACCGCTATCTGCATTAACATGGAGATATCTACACAGCCATCTGGATGAACATGGAAATATCTACACTGCTATCTGTATGAACATGGAAATAACTACACCGCTATCTGTGTAAACATGCATACATCTTCACCGCTATCTGTATAAACATGGAAATATCTACACCGCTATCTGTATGAACATGGAGATATCTACACTGCTATCTGTTTGAACATGGAAATATCTAAACCGCTATCTGCATGAAAATGGAAATATCTACACAGCAATCTGCAAATACATGGAAATATCTACACAGCTATCTCTTTGCACATTTAAATAACTACACCGCTATCTGTATGAACAGGGAAATATCTACACCGCCATCTGTATTAACATGGAAATATCTGCACGGCCATCTGTATGAACATATAAATATCTACACTGCCATCTGTATTAAGATGGAGATATCTTCACCGCAATCTGTATAAACATGGAAATATCTACACCGCTATCTGTATAAACATGGAAATATCTACACCGCTACCTTTAAAAACATGGAAATATCAGCACCGCTATCTGTATGAACATGGAAATATCAGCCCCTCTATCTGTATGAACATGGAAATATCTATACCACTATCTGTATGAACATGGAATTACCTTCACCACCATCTGTATGAACATGGATATGTCTACACAGCCATCTGGATGAACATGGAAATATCTACACCGCTTTATGTATGAACATGGAAATAGCTACACCTCTATCTGTATTAACATGGAAATATCTACACCACTATCGGTATGAAGATGGAAATACCTACACCGCTATCTGTATGAACATGGAAATATTTTCACCGCCATCTGTATGAACATGGATATATCTACACAGCCATCTGGATGAACATGGAAATATCTACACCGCTATCTGTATAAACATGGAAATATCTACACCGCTATCTGTATAAACATGGAAATATCTACACCGCTACCTTTATAAACATGGAAATATAAGCACCGCTATCTGTATGAACATGGAAATATCTACACCGCTATCTGTTTGAACATGGAAATATCTACACTGCTATCTGTATGAACATGGAAATAGCTACACCGCTATCTGTATGAACATGGAAATATCTACACCACTATCTGTATGAACATGGCAATATCTACACTGCTATCTGTATGAACATGGATATATCTACACAGCCATCTGGATGAACATGGAAATATCTACACCGCTATCTGTATGAACATGGAAATAACTACACCACTATCTGTGTAAACATGCATACATCTTCACCGCTATCTGTATAAACATGGAAATATCTACACCGCTATCTGTATGAACATGGAGATATCTACACTGCTATCTGTTTGAACATGGAAATATCTAAACCGCTATGTGCATGAAAATGGAAATATCTACACAGCTATCTGCAAATACATGGAAATATCTACACAGCTATCTCTTTGCACATGGAAATAACTACACCGCTATCTGTATGAAAATGGAAATATCTACACCGCCATCTGTATTAACATGGAAATATCTGAACGGCCATCTGTATGAACATATAAATATCTACACAGCCATCTGTATTAAGATGGAGATATCTACACCGCTATCAGTATAAACATGGAAATATCGACACCGCTATCTGTATAAACATGGAAATATCTACACTGCTTCCTGTATAAACATGGAAATATCAGCACCGCTATCTGTATGAACATGGAAATATCAGCCCCTCTATCTGTATGAACATGGAAATATCTTCACCACTATCTGTATGAACATGGAAATATCTACACCGCTATCTGTATGAACATGGAATTATCTTCACCACCATCTGTATGAACATGGATATGTCTAAACAGCCATCTGGATGAACATGGAAATATCTACACCGCTATCTGTATGAACATGGAAATAGCTACACCACTATCTTTATGAAAATGGAAATATCTACACCACTATCTGTATGAACAGGGAAATACCTACACCGCTATCTGTATGAACATGGAAATATCTTCACAGCCATCTGTATGAACATGGATATATCAACGCAGCCATCTGGATGAACTTGGAAATATCTGCACCGCTATCTGTATAAACATGGAAATATCTACACCGCTATCTGTATAAACATGGAAATATCTGCACCGCTACCTTTATAAACATGGAAATATAAGCACCGCTATCTGTATGAACATGGAAATATCTACACCGCTATCTGTTTGAACATGGAAATATCTACACTGCTATCTGTATGAACATGGAAATAGCTACACCGCTATCTGTATGAACATGGAAATATCTACAGAACTATCTGTATGAACACGGAAATATCTACACCACTATCTGTATGAACATGGATATATCTACACAGCCATCTGGATGAACATGGAAATATCTACACGGCTATGTGTATGAACATGGAAATATCTACACCACTATCTGTGTAAACACGCATACATCTTCACCGCTGTCTGTATAAACATGGATATATCTACACCGCTATCTGTATGAACATGGAAATATCTACACCGCTATCAGATTGAACATGGAAATATCTTAACCGCTATCTGCATGAAAATGGAAATATCTACACAGCTATCTGCATATACATGGAAATATCTACACAGCTATCTCTTTACACATGGAAATAACTACACCGCTATCTGTATGAACATGGAAATATCTACAACGCCATCTGTATGAACATGGAAATAACGGCACGGCCATCTGTATGAACATATAAATATCTACACCGCCATCTGTATTAAGATGGAGATATCTACACCGCTATCTGTATAAACATGGAAATATCTACACCGCCATCTGTATGAACAATGAAATAACTGCACGGCCATCTGTATGAACATATAAATATCTACACCGCCATCTGTATTAAGATGGAGATATCTACACCGCTATCTGTATAAACATGGAAATATCTAGACCGCTATCTGTATAAACATGGAAATGTCTACACCGCTATCTGTATAAACTTGGAAATATCTACACCGCTACCTGTATAAACATGGAAATATCAGCACAGCTATGTGTATGAACATGGAAATATCAGCCCATCTATCTGTATGAACATGGAAATATCTACACCACTATCTGTATGAACATGGCAATATCTACACCGCTATCTGTATGAAAATGGATATATCTACACAGCCATCTGTATGAACATGGAAATATCTACACCGCTATCTGCATGAAAATGGAAATATCTACACAGCTATCTGCATATACATGGAAATATCTACAAAGCTATCTCTTTACACATGGAAATAACTACACCACTATCTCTATAAACATGGACATATCTACACCGCCATCTGTATGAACATGGAAATATCTGCACCGCCATCTGTATGAACATATAAATATCTACACCGCCATCTGTATTAAGATGGATATATCTACACCGCTATCTGCATAAAGTTGGAAATATCTACACCGCTATCTGTATGAACATGGAAATATCTACACAGCTATCTGTGCAAACATGCATACATCTTCACCGCTATCTGTATAAACATGGATATATCTACAAAGCTATCAGTATGAACATGGAAATATCTAAACCGCTATCTGCATGAAAATGGAAATATCTACACAGCTATCTGCATATACATGGAAATATCTACACAGCTATCTCTTTACACATGGAAATAACTACACCGCTATCTGTATGAACATGGAAATATCTACACCGGCATCTGTATGAACACGGAAATATCTTCATGGCCATCTGTAGGAACATATAAATATCTACACCGCCATCTGTATTAAGATGGAGATATCTACACAGCTTTCTGTATAAACATGGAAATATCTACACCGCTATCTGTATAAACATGGAAATATCTACACCGCTATCTTTATAAACATGGAAATATCTACACCGCTACCTGTATGAACATGGAAATATCAGCACCGCTATCTGTATGAACATGGAAATATCAGCCCCTCTATCTGTATGAACATGGAAATATCTTCACCGCCATCTGTATGAACATGGAAATAGCTACACTGCTATCTGTATGAACATGGAAATAGCTACACCGCCATCTGTATGAACATGGAAATAGCTGCACTGCTATCTGTATGAACATGGAAATAGCTTCACCGCCATCTGTATGAACATGGATATATCTACACAGCCATCTGGATGAACATGGAAATATCTACACCGCTATCTGTATGAACATGGAAATATCTTCACCGCCATCTGTATGAACATGGAAATAGCTACACTGCTATCTGTATGAACATGCAAATCGCTACACCGCCATCTGTATGAACATGGAAATACCTGCACCGCCATCTGTATGAACATATAAATATCTACACCGCCGTCTGTATTAAGATGGAGATATCTACACCGCTATCTGTATAAAGTTGGAAATATCGACACCGCTATCTGTATAAAAATGGAAATATCTACACCGCTATCTGCATAAACATGGAAATATCCACAGCGCTACCTATATAAACAAGGAAATATCAGCACCGCTATGTGTATGAACATGGAACTTTCTACACCGCTATCTGTACGAACATGGAAATATCTACACCGCTATCTGTATGAACATCGAAATAGCTACACCGCTATCTGTATGAATATGGAAATATCTACACC
Organism: Gorilla gorilla gorilla; assembly: GCF_029281585.2. Lineage (NCBI taxonomy): Eukaryota > Metazoa > Chordata > Mammalia > Primates > Hominidae > Gorilla > Gorilla gorilla. Next base: position 158,060,425 of record NC_073231.2, on the reverse strand, counting down.
ACGATCTGTATGAACATGGAAATAGCTACACCGCTATCTGTGTAAACATGCATACATCTTCACCGCTATCTGTATAAACATGGAAATATCTACACCGCTATCTGTATGAACATGGAAATATCTACACCGCTATCTGTTTGAACATGGAAATATCTAAACCGCTATCTGCATGAAAATGGAAATATCTACACAGCTATCTGCATATACATGGAAATATCTACACCGCTATCTCTTTACACATGGAAATATCTACACCGCTATCTGTATGAACATGGAAATATCTACACCGCCATCTGTATGAACATGGAAATATCTGCACGGCCATCTGTATGAACATATAAATATCTTCACCGCCATCTGTATTAAAATGAAGATATCTACACCGCTATCTGTATAAACATGGAAATATCTACACCGCTATCTGTATGAACATGTAAATATCTACACCGCTACCTGTATAAACATGGAAATATCAGCACCGCTATCTGTATGAACATGGAAATATCAGCCCCTCTATCTGTATGAACATGGAAATATCTAAACCACTATCTGTATGAACATGGAAGAATCTTCACCGCCATCTGTATGAACATGGATATATCTAGACAGCCATCTGGATGAACATGGAAATATCTACACCGCTATCTGCATGAACATGGAAATAGCTACACCGCTATCTGTGTAAACATGCAAACATCTTCACCGCTATCTGTATAAACATGGAAATATCTACACCGCTATCTGTATGAACATGGAAATATCTACAGCGCTATCTGTTTGAACATGAAAATATCTACACCGCTATCTGCATGAAAATGGAAATATTTACACAGCTCTCTGCCTATACATGGAAATATCTACAAAGCTATCTCTTTACACATGGAAATAACTACACCACTATCTCTATAAACATGGAAATAACTACACCGCCATCTGTATTAAGATGGAGATATCTACACCGCTATCTGTATAAACATGGAAATGTCTACACCACTATCTGTATAAACATGGAAATATCTACACCGCTCCCTGTATAAACATGGAAATATCAGCACCGCTATCTGTATGAACATGGAAATATCAGCCCCTCTATCTGTATGAACATGGAAATATCTACACCACTATCTGTATGAACATGGAAGTATCTTCACCGCCATCTGGATGAACGTGGATATATCTACACAGCCATCTGGATGAACATGGAAATATCTACACCGCTATCTGCATGAATATGGAAATAGCCACACCGCTATCCGTATTAACATGGAAATATCTACACCAATATCTGTATGAACAAGGAAATATCTACATCGCTATCTGTACGAACATGGAAATATCTTCACCGCCATCTGTATGAACATGGATATATCTACACAGCCATCTGGATGAACATGGAAATATCTACACCGCTATCTGCATGAAAATGGAAATATCTACACAGCTATCTGCATATACATGGAAATATCTACAAAGCTATCTCTTAACACATGGAAATAACTACAACACTATCTCTATAAACATGGAAATATCTACACCGCTATCTGTATAAACTTGGAAATATCTACACCGCTATCTGTATAAACATGGAAATATAAGCACCGCTATCTGTATGAACATGGAAATATCTACACCGCTATCTGTACGAACATGGAAATATCTACACCGCTATCTGTATGAACATGGAAATATCTACAGCACTATCCGTATGAACATGGAAATATCTATACCGTTATCTGTATGAACATGGATATGTCTACACAGCCATGTGGATGAACATGGAAATATCTACACCGCTATCTGTTTGAACATGGAAATATCTAAACCGCTATCTGCTTGAAAATGGAAATATCTACACAGCTATCTGCATATACATGGAAATATCTACACAGCTATCTCTTTACACATGGAAATAACTACACCGCTATCTGTATGAACATGGATATATCTACTCCGCCATCTGTATGAACATGGAAAGATCTGCACGGCCATCTGTATGAACATATAAATATCTACACCGACATCTGTATTAAAATGGAGATATCTACACCGCTATCTGTATAAACATGGAATTATCTACACCGCTACCTGTATAAACCTGGAAATATCTACACCGTTACATGTATAAACATGGAAATAACAGCACCGCTATCTGTATGAACATGGAAATATCAGCCCCCCTATCTGTATGAACATTAAAATATCTACACCGCTATTTGTATGAACATGGAAATATCTTCACCGCCATCAGTATTAACATGGAAATATCTGCACGGCCATCTGTATGAACATATAAATATCTACAACGCCATCTGTATTAAGATGGAGATATCTACACCGCTGTCTGTATAAACACGGAAATATCTACACCGCTATCTGTATAAACATGGAAATGTCTACACCGCTATCTGTATAAACTTGGAAATATCTACACCGCTAAATGTATAAACATGGAAATATCAGCACCGCTATCTGTATGAACATGGAAATATCAGCCCCCCTATCTGTATCAACGTGGAAATATCTACACCACTATCTGTATGAACATGGAAATATCTACACCGCTTCCTGTATAAACATGGAAATATCAGCACCGCTATCTGTATGAACATGGAAATGTCTACACCGCTATCTGTACGAACATGGAAATATCTACACCGCTATCTGAATGAACATGGAAATAGCTACACCGCTATCTGTATGAACATGGAAATATCTACACCGCTATCTGTATGAACATGGAAATGTCTGCACCGCCATCTGTATGAACATATAAATATCTACACCGCCATCTGTATTAAGATGGAGATATCTACACCGCTATCTGTATAAACACGGAAATATCTACACCGCTATCTGTATAAACATGGAAATATCTACAGCACTATCTGTATGAACATGGAAATATCTACACCGCTATCAGTATGAACATGGATATATCTACACATCCATCTGGATGAACATGGAAGTATCTACACCGCTATCTGTATGAACATGGAAATATCTAAACCGCTATCTGTGTAAACATGCATACATCTTCACCGCTATCTGTATAAACATGGATATATCTACACCGCTATCTGTATGAACAAGGAAATATCTACACCGCTATCTGTTTGAACATGGAAATATCTAAACCGCTATCTGCATGAAAATGGAAATATCTACACAGCTATCTGCATATACATGGAAATATCTACACCGCTATCTCTTTACACATGGAAATAACTACACCGCTATCGGTATAAACATGGAAATATCTACACCGCCATCTGAATGAACATGGAAATATCTGCACGGCCATGTGTATGAACATATAAATATCTACACCGCCATCTGTATTTAGATGGAGATATCTACACCGCTGTCTGTATAAACACGGAAATATCTACACCGCTATCTGTATAAACATGGAAATGTCTACACCGCTATCTGTATAAACTTGGAAATATCTACACCGCTAAATGTATATACATGGAAATATCAGCACCGCTATCTGTATGAACATGGAAATATCAGCCCCCCTATCTGTATCAACGTGGAAATATCTACACCACTATCTGTATGAACATGGAAATATCTACACCGCTGTCTGTATGAACATGGAAATATCTTCACCGCCATCTGTATGAACATGGATATCTCTACACAGCCATCTGGAGGAACATGGAAATATCTACACCGCTATCTCCATGAACATGGAAATAGCTACACCGCCATCTGTATGAACATGCAAATATGTACACCGCCATCTGTATGAACATGGAAATATCTGCACCGCCATCTGTATGAACATATAAATAACTACACCGACATCTGTATTAAGATGGAGATATCTACACAGCTATCTGTATAAACCTGGAAATATCTACACCGCTTTCTGTATAAACATGGAAATATCTACACCGCTATCTGTATAAACATGGAAATATCTGCACCGCTACCTGTATAAACATGGAAATATCAGCACCGCTATCTGTATGAACAAGGAAATATCTACACCGCTATCTGTACGAACATGGAAATATCTACACCACTATCTATATGAACATGGAAATATCTACACCACTATCTGTATGAACATGGAAATATCTACACCGCTATCTGTATGAACATGGATATATCTACACAGCCATCTGGATGAACATGGAAATATCTACACCGCTATCTGTATGAACATGGAAATAACTACACCGCTATCTGTGTAAACATGCATACATCTTCACCGCTATCTGTATGAACATGGAAATATCTACACCGCTTTCTGTATGAACATGGAGATATCTACACTGCTATCTGAACATGGAAATATCTAAACCACTATCTGCATGAAAATGGAAATATCTACACAGCTATCTGCAAATACATGGAAATATCTACACAGCTATCTCTTTGCACATGGAAATAACTACACCGCTATCTGTATGAACAGGGAAATATCTACACCGCCATCTGTATTAACATGGAAATATCTGCACGGCCATCTGTATGAACATATAAATATCTACACTGCCCTCTGTATTAAGATGGAGATATCTACAATGCTATCTGTATAAACATGGAAATATCTACACCGCTTTCTGTATAAACATGGAGATATCTAAACCGCTACCTGTAAAAACATGGAAATATCAGCACCGCTATCTGTATGAACATGGAAATATCAGCCCCTCTATCTGTATGAACATGGAAATATCTATACCACTATCTGTATGAACATGGAATTATCTTCACCACCATTTGTATGATCATGGATATGTCTACGCAGCCATCTGGATGAACATGGAAATATCTACACCGCTATATGTATGAACATGGAAATAGCTACACCTCTATCTCTATGAACATGGAAATATCTACACCACTATCGGTATGAACATGGAAATACCTACACCGCTATCTGTATGAAGATGGAAATATCTTCACCGCCATCTGTATGAACATGGGTATATCTACACAGCCATCTGGATGAACATGGAAATATCTACACCGCTATCTGTATAAACATGGAAATATCTACACCGCTATCTGTATAAACATGGAAATACCTACATCGCTACCTTTATAAACATGGAAATATAAGCACCGCTATCTGTATGAACATGGAAATATCTACACCGCTATCTGTTTGAACATGGAAATATCTACACTGCTATCTGTATGAACATGGAAATAGCTACACCGCTATCTGTATGAACATGGAAATATCTACAGCACTATCTGTATGAACATGGAAATATCTACACCGCTATATGTATGAACATGGATATATCTACAGAGCCATCTGGATGAACATGGAAATATCTACACCGCTATCTGTATGAACATGGAAATATCTACACCGATATCTGTGTAAACACGCATACATCTTCACCGCTATCTGTATAAACATGGAAATATCTACACTGCTCTCTGTATGAACATGGAAATATCTACACCCCTATCAGTTTGAACACGGAAATATCTAAACCGCTATCTGCATGAAAATGGAAATATCGACACATATATCTGCATATACATTTATATATCTACACAGCTATCTCTTTACACATGGAAACAACTACACCGCTATCTGTATGAGCATGGAAATATCTACACCGCCATCTGTATGAACAATGAAATAACTGCACGGCCATCTGTATGAACATATAAATATCTACACCGCCATCTGTATTAAGATGGAGATATCTACACCGCTATCTGTATAAACATGGAAATATCTACACCGCTATCTGTATAAACATGGAAATGTCTACACCGCTATCTTTATAAACTTGGAAATATCTACACCGCTACCTGTATAAACATGGAAATATCAGCACAGCTATCTGTATGAACATGGAAATATCAGCCCATCTATCTGTATGAACATGGAAATATCTACACCACTATCTGTATGAACATGGAAATATCTGCACCGCTATCTGTATGAACATGGATATATCTACACAGCCATCTGGATGAACATGGAAATATCTACACCGCTATCTCTATGAACATGGAAATAACTAAACCACTATCTGTGTAAACATGCATACATCTTCACCGCTATCTGTATAAACATGGAAATATCTACACCACTATCTGTATGAACATGGAGATATCTACACTGCTATCTGTTTGAACATGGAAATATCTAAACCGCTATGTGCATGAAAATGGAAATATCTACACAGCTATCTGCAAATTAATGGAAATGTCTACACAGCTATCTCTTTGCACATGGAAATAACTACACCGCTATCTGTATGAAAATGGAAATATCTACACCGCCATCTGTATTAACATGGAAATATCTGCACGGCCATCTGTATGAACATATAAATATCTACACTGCCATCTGTATTAAGATGGAGATATCTACACCCCTATCTGTATAAACATGGAAATATCTACACCGCTATCTGTATAAACATGGAAATATCTACACCGCTACCTGTATAAACATGGAAATATCAGCACCGCTATCTGTATGAACATGGAAATATCAGCCCCTCTATCTGTATGAACATGGAAATATCTTCACCACTATCAGTATGAACATGGAAATATCTACTCCGCTATCTGTATAAACATGGAAATGTCTACACCGCTATCTTTATAAACTTGGAAATATCTACACCGCTACCTGTATAAACATGGAAATATCAGCACAGCTATCTGTATGAACATGGAAATATCAGCCCATCTATCTGTATGAACATGGAAATATCTACACCACTATCTGTATGAACATGGAAATATCTACACCGGTATCTGTATGAACATGGAAACATCTTCACCGCCATCTGTATGAACATGGATATATCTACACAGCCATCTGGATGAACATGGAAATATCTACACCGCTATCTGTACAAACATGGAAATATCTACACCGCTATCTATGTAAACACGCATACATCTTCACCGCTATCTGTATAAACATGGATATATCTACACCGCTATCTGTATGAACATGGAAATATCTACACCGCTATCAGTTTGAACATGGAAATATCTAAACTGCAATCTGCATGAAAATGGAAATAACTTCACAGCTATCTGCATATACATGGAAATCTCTACACAGCTATCTCTTTACACATGGATATAACTACACCGCTATCTGTATGAACATGGAAATATCTACACTGCCATCTGTATGAACATGGAAATATCTGCACGGCCATCTGTATGAACATATAAATATCTACACCAACATCTGTATTAAGATGGAGAAATTTACACCGCTATCTGTATAAACATGGAAATATCTACATCGCTATCTGTATAAACATGGAAATATCTACACCGCTACCTGTATAAACATGGAAATATCTACACCGCTACCTGTATAAACATGGAAATATCAGCACCGCTCTCTGTATGAACATGGAAATATCAGCCCCTCTATCTGTATGAACATGGAAATATCTACACCACTATCTGTATGAACATGGAAATATCTACACCGCTATCCGTATGAACATGGAAATATCTTCACCGCCATCTGTATGAACATGGATATATCTAAACAGCCATGTGGATGAACACGGAAATATCTACACCGCTATCTGGATGAACATGGAAATATCTACACTGCTCTCTGTATGAACATGGTAATAGCTACACCACTATCTGTATGAACATGGAAATATCTACACCGCTATCTGTATGAACATGGAAATATGTTCACCGCCATTTGTATGAACATGGATATATCTACACAGCAATATGGATGAACATGCAAATATCTACACCGCTATCTGAATGAACAAGGAAATAGCTACACAGCTATCTGTATGAATATGGGAATAGCTACAACGCCATCTGTATGTATATGGAAATATCTGCACCGCCATCTGTATGAACATACAAATATCTACACCGCCATCTGTATTAAGATGGAGATATCTACACCGCTATCTGTATAAACCTGGAAATATCTACACCGCTATCTGTATAAACATGGAAATATCCACACCGCTATCTGTATAAACATGGAAATATCCACAAAGCTACCTGTATAAACATGGAAATATCAGCACCGCTATCTGTATGAACATGGAAATATCTACACCGCTATCTGTATGAACATGGATATATCTACACTGCCATCTGGATTAACATTTAAATATCTACACCGCTATCTGGATGAACATGGAAATATATAGACCGCTATCTGTGGAAACTTGCATACATCTTCACCGCTATCTGTATAAACATGGAAATATGTACACCGCTATCTGTATGAACATGGAAATATCTACACCGCTATCTGTTTGAACATGGAAATATCCAAACCGCTATCTGCATGAAAATGGAAATATCTACACAGCTATCTTCACATACATGGAAATATCTACACAGCTATCTCTTTACACATGGAAATAACTACACCGCTATCTGTATGAACATGGAAATATCTACAACGCCATCTGTATGAACATGGAAATATCTTCACGGCCTTCTGTATGAACATATAAATATCTACACCGCCATCTGTATTAAGATGGAGATATCTACACCGCTATCTGTATAAACATGGAAATATCAACACCGCTATCTGTATAAACATGGAAATATCTACACCGCTATCTGTATAAACATGGAAATATATACACCGCTACCTGTATAAACATGGAAATATCATCAGCGCTCTCTGTATGAACATGGAAATATCAGCCCCTCTATCTGTATGAACATGGAAAAATCTACACCACTATCTGTATGAACATGGAAATATCTACACCGCTATCTGAATGAACATGGAAATAGCTACACCGCAGTCTGTATGAACATGGAAATAGCTACACCGCTATCTGTATGAACATGGAAATATCTACACCACTGTCTGTATGAACATTTAAATATCTACACCGCTAACTTTATAAACATGGAAATATAAGCACCGCTATCTGTATGAACATGGAAATATCTACACCGCTATCTGTACGAACATAGAAATATCTACACCGCTATCTGTATGAACATGGAAATAGCTGCACCGCTATCTGTATGTACATTGAAATATCTACAACACTATCTGTATGAACATGGAAATATCTACACCGTTATCTCTATGAACATGGATATATCTACACAGCCATCTGGATGAACATGGAAATATCTACACCGCTATCTGTATAAACGTGGAAATATCTACACAGCTATCTGTGTAAACATGCATACATCTTCACTGCTATCTGTGTAAACATGGATATATCTACACAGCTATCTCTTTACACATGGAAATAACTACACCGCTATCTGTATGAACATGGATATATCTACACCGCCATCTGTATGAACATGGAAATATCTGCACGGCCATCTGTATGAACATAAAAATATCTACACCGCCATCTGTATTAAGAAGGAGATATCTACACCGCTGTCTGTATAAACATGGAATTATCTAAACCGCTACCTGTATAAACCTGCAAATATCTACACCGCTACCTGTAGAAACATGGAAATAACAGCACCGCTATCTGTATGAACATGGAAATATCAGCCCCCCTATCTGTATGAACATGGAAATATCTACACCACTATCTGTATGACCATGAAAATATGTACACCGCTATCTGTATGAACATGCAAATATCTTCACCGCCATCTGTATGAACATGGATATCTCTACACCGCCATCTGGATGAACATGGAAATATCTACACCGCTATCTCCATGCACATGGAAATAGCTACACCGCCATCTGTATGAACATAAATATCTACACCGCCATCTGTATGAACATGGAAATATCTTCACCGCCATCTGTATGAACATATAAATAACTACACCGCCATCTGCATTAAGATGGAGATATCTACACCGCTATCTGTATAAACCTGGAAATATCTACACAGCTATGTGTATAAACATGGAAATATCTACACCGCTATCTGTATAAACATGGAAATATCTTCACCGCTACCTGTATAAACATGGAAATATCAGCACCGCTATCTGTATGAACATGGAAATAGCTACACCGCTATCTGTACGAACATGGAAATATCTACACCGCTATCTGTATGAACATGGAAATAGCTACAAAGCTATCTGTATGAACATGGAAATATCCACACCACTATCTGTATGAACATGGAAATATCTACACCGCTATCTGTATGAACATGGATATATCTACACAGACATCTGGATGAACATGGAAATATCTACACCGCTATCTGTATGAACATGGAAATATCTACACCGCTATCTGTGTAAACATGCATACATCTTCACCGCTATCTGTATAAACATGGAAATATCTACACCGCTATCTGTATGAACATGGAAATATCTACACCGCTATCTGTTTGAACATGGAAATATCTAAACCGCTTTCTGCATGAAAATGGAAATATCTTCACAGCTATCTGCATATACATGGAAATATCTACACAGCTATCTCTTTACACATGGAAATAACTACACCGCTATCTGTATGAACATGGAAATATCTACACCGCCATCTGTATGAACATGGAAATATCTGCACTGCCATCTGTATGAACATATAAATATCTACACCGCCATCTGTATTAAGATGGAGAAATCTATACCGCTATCTGTAAAAACATGGAAATATCTACACCGCTATCTGTATAAACATGGAAATATCTACACCGCTATCTGTATAAACATGGAAATATCTACACCGCTACCTGTAAAAACATGGAAATATCAGCACCGCTATCTGTATGAACATGGAAATAGCCCCTCTATCTGTATGAACATGGAAATATCTACACCACTATCTGTATGAACATGGAAATATCTACACCGCTATCTGTATGAGCATGGAAATATCTTCACCGCCATCTGTATGAACATGGATATATCTACACACCCATCTGGATGAACATGGAAATATCTACACCGCTTTCTGTATGAACATGGAAATAGCTACACCGCTATCTGTATGAACATGGAAATATCTACACCACTATCTGTATGAACACGGAAATATCTACACCGCAATCTGTATGAACATGGAAATATCTTCACCACCATCTGTATGAACATGGATATATCTACACAGCCACATGGATGAACATGGAAATATCTACACCGCTATCAACATGAACATGGAAATATCTACACCGCACTCTGTATGAACATGGAAATAGCTACACCGCCATCTCTATGAACATGGAAATATCTGCACCGCCATCTGTATGAACATATATATATCTACACCGCCATCTGTATTAAGATGGAGATATTTACACCGCTATCTCTACAAACCTGGAAATATCTACACCGCTATCTGTATAAACATGGAAATATGCACACCGCTATCTGTGTAAACATGGAAATACCCACACCGCTACCTGTATACACATGGAAATATCAGCACCGCTATCTGTATGAACATGGAAATATCTACACCGCTACCTGTACGAACATGGAAATATCTACACCGCTATCTGTATGAACATGGAAATAGCTACACCGCTATCTGTATGAACATGGATATATCTACACCACTATCTGTATGAACATATAAACATCTACACCGCTACCTGTATAAACATGGAAATATAAGCACCGCTATCTGTATGAACATGGAAATATCTACACCGCTATCTGTTTGAACATGGAAATATCTACACCGCTAACTGTAAGAACATGGAAATAGCTACACCGCAATCTGTATGAACATGGAAATATCTACACCACTATCTGAATGAACATGGAAATATCTACACCGCTATCTGTATGAACATGGATATATCCACACAGCCATCTGGATGAACATGGAAATATGTACACCGCTATCTGTATGAACATGGAAATATCTACACCACAATCTGTGTAAACATGCATACATCTTCACCGCTATCTGTATAAACATGGAAATATCTACACCGCTATCTGTATGAACATGGAAATATCTACACCGCCATCTGTTTGAACATGGAAATATCTAAACCACAATCTGCATGAAAATGGAAATATCTACACAGCTATCTCTTTACACATGGAAATAACTACACCGCTATCTGTATGAACATGGAAATATCTACACCGCCATCTGTATGAACATGGAAATATCTGCACGGCCATCTGTATGAACATATAACTATCTACACCGCCATCTGTATTAAGATGGAGAAATCTACACCGCTATCTGTCTAAACATGGAAATACCTACACCGCTACCTGTATAAACATGGAAATATCAGCACCGCTATCTGTATGAACATGGAAATATCAGCCCCTCTATCTATATGAACATGGAAATATCTACACCACTATCTGTATGAACATGGAAATATCTACACCGCTATCTGTATGAGCATGGAAATATCTTCACCGCCATCTGTATGAACATGGATATATCTACACAGCCATCTGGATGAACATGGAAATATCTACACCGCTATCTGTATGAACATGGAAGTAGCTACACCGCTATCTGTATGAACATGGAAATATCTACACCACTATCTGTATGAACATGGAAATATGTACACCGCTATCTGTATGAACATGGAAATATCTTCACCGCCATCTGTATGAACATGGATATATCTACACAGCCATATGGATGAACATGGAAATATCTACACCGCTATCTGAATGAACATGGAAATAGCTACACCGCTATCTGTATGAACATGGAAATAGCTACAACGCCATCTATATGTACATGGAATTATCTGCACCGCCATCTGTATGAACATACAAATATCTACACCGCCATCTGTATTAAGATGGAGATATCTACACCGCTATCTGTATAAACCTGGAAATATCTACACCTCTATCTGTATAAACATGGAAATATCCACACCGCTATCTGTAGGTACATGGAAATATCTACACCGCTATCTGTACAAACATGGAAATATCTACACCGCTATCTGTATGAACATGGAAATATCTTCACCGCCATCTGTATGAACATGGATATATCTACACAGCCTTCTGGATGAACATGGAAATATCTACACCGCTATCTGTATGAACATGGAAATATCTACACCGCTACCTGTATAAACATGGAAATATAAGCACCGCTATCTGTACGAACATGGAAATATCTACACCGCTATCTGTACGAACATGGAAATATCTACACCGCTATCTGTATGAACATGGAAATAGCTGCACCGCTAACTGTATGAACATGGAAATATCTACACCACTATCTGTATGAACATGGAAATATCTACACCGCTATCTGTATGAACATGGATATATCTACACAGCCATCTGGATGAACATTTAAATATCTACACCGCTATCTGTATGAACATGAAAATATCTTCACCGCTATCTGTGTAAACTTGCATACATCTCCACCGCTATCTGTATAAACATGGAAATATCTACACCTCTATCTTTATGAACATGGAAATATCTACACCTCTATCTGAACATGGAAATATCTAAACCGCTATCTGCATGAAAATGGAGATATCTACACAGCTATCTGCATATACATGGAAATATCTACACCGCTATCTCTTTACACATGGAAATAACTACACCGCTATCTGTATGAACATGGAAATATCTACACCGCCCTCTGTATGAACATGGAAATATCTGCACGGCCATCTGTATGAACATATAAATATCTACACCGCCATCTGTATTAAGATGCAGAAATCTACACCGCTATCTGTATAAACATGGAAATATCTACACCGCTATCTGTATGAACATGGAAATATCTACACCGCTACCTGTATAAACATGGAAATATCAGCACCGCTATCTGTATGAACATGGAAATATCAGCCCCTCTATCTGTATGAACATGGAAATATCTACACCACTATCTGTATGAACATGGAAATATCTACACCGCTATCTGTATGAACATGGAGTTATCTTCACCGCCATCTGTATGAACATGGATATGTCTACACAGCCATCTGGATGAACATGGAAATATCTACACCGCTATCTGTATGAACATGGAAATAGCTACACCGCTATCCGTATGAACATGGAAATATCTACACTACGCTCTGTATAAACCTGGAAATATCTACACTGATATCTCTATAAACATGGAAACATCTACACCACTATCTCTATAAACATGGAAATATCTACACCGCTATCTGTGTAAACATGGAAATATCTACACCGCTGTCTGTGTAAAAATGGAAATACCTACACCGCTATATCTATAAACATGGAAATATCTACACCGCCTTCTGTATGGGTATGGAAATATCTACACCGCCATCTGTATAAACATGGAAATATCTACACCGTTATCTGTGTACACATGGAATTATCTACACCGCTATCTGTATAAACATGGAAATATCTACAATGCTATCTGCGTAAACATGGAAATATCTACACCGCTATCTCTATATACATGCAAATATCTACACCGCTATCTGTGTAAACATGGAATTATCTACACGATATCTCTGTAAACATGGAAATATCTACTCCACTATCTCTGTAAACATGGAAATATCTACAGAGTCATCTGTATAAACATGGAAATAACTACACCGCTATCTGTGTAAACATGGAAATATCTACACCGCTATCTCTAAAAACATGGAAAGATCTACACCATTATGTGTATAAAGATGGATATATCTACACCGCTATCTGTATAAACATGGAAATATCTACACTGCCATCTGTATGAACGTGGAAATGTCTAAAATGCCATCTCTATAAACATGTAAATATTTACACCGCCCTCTGTAGGAATATGGAAATATCTACAACGCTATCTGTTTAAACATTGAAATATCTACACTGCCATCTCTTAAAACTTGGAAATATCTTCACCGTTATGTGTATAAACATGGAAATATCTTCATCGTCATCAGTATGAACATGGAAATATCTACACTGCCATCGATATAAACATGGAAATATTTACACCGCCATCTGTTTGAACATGAAAATATCTACACCGCCAACTCTATAAACATTGAAATATCTACACCGCTATCTGTATAAACATGGAAATATCTACACCGCTATCTGTGTAAACATGGAAATATCTACACCGCTATCTGTGTAAACATGGAAGTATCTACACCGCTTTCTCTATAAACATGGAAATATCTACACCGCTATCTGTATAAACATGCAAATATCCACACCGCTATCTGTATAGACATGGAAATATCTACACCGCTATCTGTATAAACATGGAAATATCTACACCGCTATCTGTGTAAACATGGAAATATCTACACCGCTATCTGTGTAAACATGGAAATATCTACACCACTATCTGTGTAAACATGGATATATCTACACCGCTATCTGTACAAACATGGAAATACCTAAACAGCCATCTGTAGGAATATGTAAATATCTACACCGTTATCTGTATACACATGGAATTATCTACACCGCTATCTGTATGAACATGGACATATCTACACCGCTATCTGTGTAAACATGGAAATATCTACACCGCTATCTGTGTAAACATGGAGATATCTACACCGCTATCTCTATAAACATGGAAATATCCACACATCCATCTATATAAACATGGAAATATCTACACTACGCTCTGTATAAACCTGGAAATATCTACAGTGATATCTCTATAAACATGGAAACATCTACACCGCTATCTCTATAAACATGGAAATATCTACACAGCTATCTGTGTAAACATGGAAATATCTACACCGCTGTCTGTGTAAACATGGAAATACCTACACCGCTATATCTATAAACATGGAAATATCTACACCGCCATCTGTATGGTTATGGAAATATCTACACCGCCATCTGTATAAACATGGAAATATCTACACCGTTATCTGTGTACACATGGAATTATCTACACCGCTATCTGTATAAACATGGAAATATCTACAATGCTATCTGTATAAACATGGAAATATCTACACCGCTATCTCTATATACATGCAAATATCTACACCGCTATCTGTGTAAACATGGAAATATCTATACCGATATCTCTGTAAACATGGAAATATCTACACCGCTATCTCTGTAAACATGGAAGTATCTACAGAGTCATCTTTATAAACATGGAAATATCTACACCGCTATCTGTGTGAACATGGAAATATCTACACCGCTATCTCTAAAAACATGGAAAGATCTACACCATTATGTGTATAAACACGGAAATATCTACACCGCTATCTGTATAAACATGGAAATATCTACACCGCCATCTGTATGAACGTGGAAATGTCTAAACCGCCATCTCTATAAACATGTAAATATCTACACCGCCCTCTGTAGGAATATGGAAATATCTACAATGCTATCTGTTTAAACATTGAAATATCTACACCGCTATCTGCCTAGAATTGGAAATATCTACACCGCTATCTGCATAAACTTGGAAATACCTACACCGCTATCTGTGTACACATGGAAATTTCTACACCAACAACTGTAGGAACATGAATATATCTACACCGCCAACTCTAAAACATTGAAATATCTACACCGCTATCTGTATAAACATGGAAATATCTACACCGCTATCTGTGTAAACATGGAAATATCTACACCGCCTTCTGTGTAAACATGGAAATATCTACACCGCCATATCTATAAACATGGAAATATCTTCAACTCCATCTGTATGAACATGGAATTATCTACACTGCCATCTGTATGAACATGGATACATCTACACTGCTATTTGTATAAACATGGAAATATCTACACCGCCATCGGTAGGAAAATGAATATATCTACACCGCCATCTGTATGAACAGGGAACTATGTACACCACAATCTGTATCAACATGAAAATACCTACACCGCCATCTGTATCACAATGGAAATATCTGCACCGCCATCTCTATAACAATGGAAATATCTAAACCGCCGTCTGTATGGAAATGGAAAAATCTACACCACCATCTGTATAAAGGTGGAAATATCTACACCGCTATCTGTGTGAACATGGAAATATCTACAACGCTATCTGTAAAAACATGGAAATATCTACACCTCCATCTGTATAAACATGGAAATATCTACACCGCCATCTGTAGAAACATGGAAATATCTACACCACCATCTCTATAAATATGGAAATATCTACACAGCTATCTGTATAAACATTTAAATATCTACACCGCCATCTCTATAAACATAGAAATATCTACACCGCCATCTGTATGAACATGGAAATATGTACACCGCCATCTGTATTAATGTGGAAATATCTACACCGCTATCTGTATGAACATGGCAATATGTACACCGCTACCTGTATTAACATGGAAATATCTACACCGCTATCTGTATAAACATGGAAATATCTACACTGCTGTCTCTATAAACATGGAAATATGTGCGCCGCTATCTCTATAAATATAGAAATATATACACCTCTGTCTCTATAAACATGGAAATATCTACAATGCTATCTGTATAAACATGGAAATATCTACACCGCTATCTGTATAAACATGGAAATATCCACACCGCTATCTCTATAAACATGGATATATCTACACCGCTATCTCTATAAACATGGAAATATCTACACCACTATCTGTATGAACATGGAAATATCCACACCGCTATCTGTATAGACATGGAAGTATCTACACCGGTAACTGTATAAACATGGAAATATCTACACCGCTATCGGTATAAATGTCTGTATTTGCTCTTAATTTATACCCAAGGCTGGGATGTTTCATATGATATAAAGACCAAATACAGAAGTAGACTATATTTGGTCTGGCAATTGATCTCTGCAATAATCAAACCTCAAAGACAATCTAACCTGAAATCTAAGCTACATATTAAATAGCTTGGTTTTTAGGTTGCACGTTGCTGTGTATGCTGGCTTCATAGAAAATGCAAGTAGCAATGGCCATTTTTTAATAGTCATTAGCCTTGAAGCTCTCCTACTTTTGAATCACATAGAAATAGAAATCAAATCTCACTAGATTTTTTTTTTTGAAACAGGGTCTGGCTTCGTTGCCCAGGCTGAAGAGCAGGGCATGATCTTGGCTCACACCTCTGCCTCTCGGACTCAAGCCATCCTCCCACCTCAGCCTTGGAGTAGCTGGGACCACAGGCATGTGCCACCATATCCAGCTAATATTTTTATTTTTGTACAAATGGGGTTTGTCATCTTTCCCAGGCAGGCCTCAAACTCCAAGACTCAAGCAATACACCTGCCTTGAATTCCCAAAGTACTGGGTTTACAGGCGACAGCCACTACGCCCAGCAACTAAACTTCTAAAAATCAATTTTACATAAAATTATCTAAGCGTGCAAGGAAAGATAAGAAGCCTAAGGAACCAGTGAGTTGAAGAATAAATGCAGTTTAAATCATACATGTAAACAACATGATGTGATGTGGTAGGAATCATCTAACATGCTTTAAAGCATGAGTAAAAGGTCTTTACTTAGAAAACTGGATCTTAGTTTAGGATATCTTTAGATAAGAGTATGAAAAGTCATATCATATTGATAAGTAAAGTGCTTCCTTTGGCTCATTTTAAGGACAGGACATTTACTTTCATATAATTCATAGGAATCTTAGACTTAAAAATAAAATTTCCCTTCTCAAATCCTTACTTTTATACTTTTTTGCATTTCTTTCACTTTTGTGTTAATGGCCTATGTCTCAACATATTCTATTAAGCCTTCTGGAAACACATACTTTGTTTCCAGCCTCTTCAGAGAACCATCACTCCAATTCCTAGGCTTCTGAAGAAGCAGACCCAAGCTTATAATTATTACATATTTCCAAATCTAGGTGACCAACAAAAATTGATACTTTTCCCATCATACCTTTAAGTTAATAATCAGGTGTATGCTGAGAGGTAAAGACCCAAGAGTGTTGGTTGTCTAATTGTGCAGCTGTATAAACAAATCTTAATGCTTGAAAATATTCAAAGGTTATTCTCACGTTGATTGTTGGTAACTATGTGTAACAACATGAAAAGAAAAAAAAATCAAAGAATTACGTCTGAGGATAATACACAATCTCTAAGGGTAAGAAGAGCAACAAAAATTCTGCTTCAATTACCACTGAAATAATATATTTATCCTGTAAAATCTATGGTGGCTGGTTGTAAAAATTAGGCATTAGCAAACTGATAAAGACTTTTTAATGAAAACATTATGAAACATAGTGTTTAAAAAGTTAAATACACCCACACCAGTTTTTCACATTCTTTGGGCTGCTTTAATGCTGCCATTAAATAATTGATTTAGTTGTGACATAGATCCTATGTTCCATGGAGTCTACCATTCATAAAGATGCAATGTAAGGTAACAAAAATATAAATTATGTGTGTGTGGGGGGAGAAGTCAAGAGTATTTTTATGTGACAGAAGTTAAGTTGTTATCAGTGTAAAATAGTCTGTTACAAATACAGGACTCTGTATGTTAGTTTCACTAACCAGAAAGAAAGAAATTACAGCAGATACACACACACACACCAAAAAAGGGAAAAGAAACAAAGCTTAGCACCACAGAAAACCACCAAACTAGAGGGATAAACAATAAGAAAGGAAGAAGTGAACAAGTAATCTAAAAAACAACTAATGAAATGGTAGAAGGAAGTCCTAATTTATCAATAATAAACTTCAATAGAAGTGGATTAAACTCTACTTAAAAGATATAAAGTGGATGAATGGATTCAGATAGCAAAACCCACCTATATGCTGCCTACATGATACTTACCTCACTATTAAAGACAAATAGACTGAAAGTGAAGAGATGGAAAAATATATTTTATGCAAACAAATGAAAAGCAAGCAGGAGTAGCCACAGTCATGTCATATTTTAAAAGGCTTTAAATAAAAAAACTATATAAAAAAAGAATGTCACTGTATAATGAAATGATAAAAGGCCCAATTCAATACGAGGACATAACATATATATTACTTAGGTGTAACTATATATGTACCCAACACCAGAACAACCAGATATATAAAGCAAATATTAGATTTAAAGGTAGAGATAGACTGCAATACAATATTAGTAGGAAATTTCAACACTCCACTTTAAAAATGGACAGATTCTATGAAGAGAAAATCAACCAAAAAATGACAGACTCAAACTATACCATAGACCAAATGGACCTAGCAGGTAAAGAAGATCTCACCTGATATGGTTTGGCTGTATATCCCCACCCAAATCTCATCTTGATTATAGCTCCCATAATTCATACATGTTGTGGGAGGGAACCAGTGGGAGATAATTGAATCATGGGGGCGGTTCCCCCATACTGTTCTTGTGGTAGTGAATACGTCTAACAAGATCTGATGGTTTTATAAGGGGGAACCCTTTCACTTGGTTCTCAATTCTATTTTGTTTGCTACCATGTAAGATGTGTCTTTCGCCTTCCATCATGATTGGGAGACCTCCCCAGCCACGTGGAACTATGAGTCCACTAAACCTCTTTTTCTCTGTAAATTACCCAGTCTCGGGTATGTCTTTATCAGCAGTATGAGAACAGACTAATACATCATCCAACAGCTGCAGAATACAAATTATTCTCAACTGTACACCAAACATTCTCTAGGACCAATCATACATTATGACACATAATAAGTCTTAACAAACTTAAGAAGACAGATATCATATGAAGTATCTTTTCTGATTACAGGGATATAAAGCCAGAAATCAACAACAGGAAAGCCCTTGGAAATTTTATAAAAACATGGAAATTAAATAGCACGCACCCAAGAAATCAATAGGTCTCATTAAGACATTAATAGGAAAATTTCAAAAGTCACTGAGACAAGTAAGAATGAAAATCCAACATACCCAAACCTATGGAACGTAGCAAAAGCAGTTCTAAGAGGGAAATTTATAGCAATAAAAGCCTACACCAAAAAAGAAGAAAGATTTTCAAATCACAAAGCAAAATTATACACTTCAAGTAACTAGAACATCAAAAACAAACTAAACCCAAAATTGGTAGAAGGAAGGAAATAATAAAGCTCACAGCAGATATAAATGAAACGGACACTAAAAAATATTTCAAAAGATAAATAAGACAAAGTGTAAAGGTAAAACTGACAAACCTTTAGCTAAACTAAGACAAAAGGAGAGAAAATTCAAATAAATAAAAGATGAAAAAGGAGACATTACAACTGAGACACCACAGAAATAGAAGGGATTGTAAGACATTACTCATAACTATATGCCAACAAATTTGATAATGTAGAATAAAATGAATAAATTTCTGCACACATACAACTACCCAGATTAAATTGTGAGGAAATATAACATCTGAACACATCAATAATGAGTTTGGAAATTGAATCAATAATAAAACATCTTCCATCAAAACAACAACAACAACAACCAACACCCAGGACCTGATGTCTTCACTGCTGAATTCTACCAAACAGTTAAAGAATAACTACCAATTCTCCACAAACTTTTCCACAAAAGTAATGAGGAAGGAATACTTCCATACTCATCTTATGAGGCTCGCAATATCCTGATTCTAAAACCAGACAAAGACACGCACAAAATGAAAATAACAGGCCAATATTCCTGAAGAACATAGATACAAAAATTCTCAACAAGATACAAGTGAACTGACTTCGACAGCACACTAAAAAGAGTATTCACTATAATCAAGTGGGGTTCATCCCAGGGATGAAAGGATGGCTTAACATGCACAAATCAGTAAATATGATACACCACCACAATAGAAAGAAGAACAAAAACCATGTGATCATTTCAACAGATGCAAAAAGAACACTTGACAAAAGTCAACATTCCTTTATGATAAAAACTCTCAAGAAAGTAGGTATAGGAGTGTACCTCAACGCAGTAAAGGCCATAGGTGACAAACCCACAGCTAACATCTTATTTATGGTGAATAGTTAAATGCTTTTCCTCTTTGATATGGAGGAAGACAAGGATGTCAACTTCTACCACTTCTATTTAGCATAGTACTGGAGGTCAGAGCCAGAGCAATTAGACAAAAGAAATAAATAAGAGGGATCCAAACTGGAAAGAAGGAAGTCAGATTGTTTCTGTTTGTAGAAAATGTGATCTCACATACATATGTATACATCTATATATATGATCATATAGATATATATGATCTCTCTCTCTTTAGGGTTCTTTCTATATATACTTATATAGAGTGAGAACCCTAAAGACTTGACCAAAAACTACTAGAAATCATAAATAAATTCAGTAAAGTTGTAGTATACAAAATCAACACAGAAAATTCAGTGGTGTTTCTATACACTAATGGTGAACTATCTGAAAAAGTCATCAAGAAAGGAATTCCATTTACAATAGCTACCAAGAAATCTGCAGATAAATTTAATCAAGGTCGTGAAAGATCTCTACAATGAAAACTATAACACACTGATGGAAAAATTTACAATCCACAAAAAATGGACACTATATACTCATGGAATGGAAGAACTGATACTATTGAAATGACCATACTAACAAAATGTCCTACAGATTCAATGCAATCCCTATCAAAATACCAATGAAATTCTTCACAGAAATAGAAAAAAATACCCTAAAATTTGTATGAAACCAGAAAAGACCCCAAATAACCAAAGCAATCCTGTGCAAAAATAACAAAGCTGGAGGCACCACACTACCTGACTTCAAAATATACTACAAAGCCATAGTAAGCAAAACAGCATGGCACTGCCATAAAGCAAACACATAGACCAATGGAAGAGAATATACAGCTCAGAAATAAATTCTCATACCTAAAGTCAACTGATTTTCAAAAAAGGAGTCAAGAGCACACACAGGGGTAAAGACAGTCTCTTCATTAAATGGTACTGAGAAGATTGGATATCTACATGTGGGATAATGAAATTAGACCCCTATCTTTTACCTTATACAAAAATCAACTCAAATGCGATTAAAGACCTAAAGGTAAGATTGAAAACTATGAAAAACTACTAGAAGATAACATGTGGGAAATTCTCTATAACTTTGGGTTCTACAAGGATTTTTTAAATGAGACGTCAAAAGCACAGGCAACAAAAGCAAAAATAGATAAATGGGGTTTCATCAAACTAAAATGCTTTTGCACAGCAAAGGAAACTTAACAGAGTGAAAAAACAACTTACAGAATGGGATACAATATTTGCAAACTATACATCTGCTAAGGAGTTAATGCCCAGATTATATAACAAACTTAAACAACTCAACAGCAAAAACATAAATAACTTATTTAAAAATGGGCAAAACTGGGAGGCTGAGGCAGGCGGATTGCCTGAGGTCAGGAGTTTGAGACCAGCCTGACCAATATGGTGAAATCATTTCTCTACTAAAAATACAAAAATTTAGCCAAACATGATGGCGTGTGCCTGTAACCCCAGCTACTCAGCAGGCTGAGGCAGGGGAATTGCTTGAACCAGGGAGATGGAGGTTGCCGTGAGCCCCGATTGCACCACTGCACTCCAGCTTGGGCAACAGAGCAAGACTCCTTCGCAAAAAAAAAAAAAAAAAGGACAAAATAAACGAAAAGAAATGCCACAAGAGAAAATATAGAAAGGGTCAAGACGAATATATAATAAAATCATGTTCAACATCACTAACCATCAGGGAAATGCAAATCAAAACCGCAATGAGATACCAGTTCACCCATTAGAATGGCTATTAGCAAAAAGGTAAAAGATAACAAGAGTTGGCAAGGAAGTGGAGAAAACGGAACACTTACGCACTGTTGATGGGGTTGTAAACTAGTACAACCATTAAGCAAAACTTTATGGAAGTTCGCTAAAAAATAAAAAATAAAAAAAAAAAACAATCATTCGATCACATAACCCAGCAATCCCACTACTGGGTATATGTCCATAGGAAATGAAATCATTGTGTTTGAAAAATATCTGCACTCTTATGTTTACTGTAGCACTATTTCTAATAATCAGATATGGAATCAACCTATGTGTATAAAAACAAACAAGTGAATTATATATATATAATATATATTATGTATATTATATATAATACATATTATGTATATTATATATAATATATTATGTATAATATATAATATATTAATATCAATATATTATTAATATTAATATATTAATATTAATAATATTAATAATAAATAATAATTATTAATTAATAATTATTAATAATTAATATTAATATTAATATATTATTAATATATAATATATATTATATGTATAATATATATTATATATTATGTATATTTTATATATAATACATATTATGTATATTATATACATAATATATATTAAGTATATTATAATATATATAATGTATAATGTATATAATATACGTTATGTATATTATATATAATATACATTATGTATGTTATGTATATTATATATTACATATAATATATTATTATTATATATAATTATATATAATTATAATTATAATTATATATAATTTTATGTGTAATTATAATTATGCATAAAATTAATTATAATTATATATAATTTTATGTGTAATTATAATTATACATAAAATTATATATGTGTATATATATATATATATATATATGGACACACACACAATGAAATACTATTCAGCCATAAAAAAAGAATGAAATTCTGCCAGTTGCAACAACATGGATGACCCTGTAGGATACAATGTTAAGTGAAATAAGCCAGACACAGAAAGCAAATACCGCATGATCTCGCTCATATGTGGAATCTTAAAAAAAAAAATGTTAATAGAGAAGTAGAGTAGAATAGTGGTTACCAAACAGTGAGGAAGAAGTGGGGAGGGCAAAATGGAGATAGATTGGTTAACAGTTATGAAATCACAATTATATAGGAAGAATAAGTTGTAGTGTTCTTTGCAAAGCAGGGTGACTATAGTTAAAATTAAAGTATTGTATATTACAAAGTATCTAGAAGAAAGGATTTTGAAATTTCTTATTAAAAAGAAATGATGAATGCATGAGGTAATTAATACACTAACTATCCTTATTGGATCATTAGACAACATACATATTCATTGAAACATCAAATTGTATCCTATAAATCTATATCATTACAATGTGAAAATTTTTTAAAAATAAATTGATGAATTAAATAACAATTTTAAAATGTTCTCAATCACCAATGCAAAGTTTAGGAGCTTTGTTCTTGACTCAGCCTTAAGACTGAAAACTAATGTGTTAGAAATATTTGTAGATCCTCTCAATTTTGAAAGAATCCTAGCTAAACTACTGAAATATAAAATATATTCTATGTAATATGCTCTTAGGTATATTCTTAGGTGAACTCTGCTTTTAGATGAAGCTTATAAAAATGAAAAACGTATCTGAAATAAAATTTTAAAGTATTTGGAAAATTACAGCTTAATCTCTTAAAGACAAATTTTCTATACAGTAACCTTTGTATGTGCTTTTGAAATGGGGTATACAATTATTTTCCCTGATGTGAGACACAATATAGAAAGTTGGCATTTTATCTAAGAAGTTAACTTAGGAAGAAAGAGTGAGAGGCAGAGGAATGAGGGAAGAAAGGAAGGCTGATGATGGGATACCTTATCAAGTTGCCTAATGCTGTATTGGAACCTAATAGGCCTTCTAAGGAGTTTTATTACATAATGCAAGACTCCTCAATCTGGGAGGAGGAAAGGGCTTTATTTTTGAGTGGTCACAGGTTGCCCCATGGGCATAAACTCTACCAAGCTGCTGGGTTACACCTACATGAGCATCCCACCTGCTTAAGTAAGAGCAGCCACAAACTGTGGGCCATTCCAGGTAAGTGTCATATCACACCTGCACTAACTAGTCAAAGCCTGGGTCAAAGCCTGTGCAGAACTGATCGCTACAGCAGAGGCTAAAATAAGAAATGGGGCTAAGAGAGTGAAAAGCAGTGCCCATATGTATCCAAAAACAGGTTGAAGATATCTTTAGGAGGGAACAGATAAATTTTTATTCATACAATAACAGATGCATATGAACTCCTCGACTAGTCACCCATTCCTGTCAGCCCTTGGGCTTCATAACTAAATCATCCTTCCTTTGTAATCCAGTCCCACATTTTCAGCTATCTCTATATGTTTATTATCTTAAATATTTCTTTGCTCTATACTCTTCCCCTAGTCTTCAACCAATTTCTTTCTTTATTGTCCCAACCCACAGACTGTTATTTCCACTTCGATGTCCCATAGAAGCTTCAAGGGTTTGAAATACCTAAAAAAACAACTCATCTTTCTCCCTAAAACTCCCTCTCCTTCTCCCACTTCAAAATTTCAACTAATGGCTCCCCCTGTTATTCCCACCAGAATCCTGAATGATCCCTGTTTCTCCTCATTCACTCCATACATGTAAATCTCATTAACGTTACTTTCTAGATATTTCATGAATCCTTTCCATTCATTCTGTACTAGAAAGTGTTCCCAGTTTAGACCCTGGTGGTTGGTGGCCTCTTACCTAGGCGCGCGCTCTCTCTCTCTCTCTCTCTCTCTCTGTGGGTGTGGGTGTGGGTGTGTGTGTCCTGAGAATTTATTTACTTCTGGTTTTTGTTTGTTTTTTAGTATCCAGAATCTACAGGGAACTTAAATCAATTAGAAAAAAAAATAACCCAATTAAAAAATGGGCAAAGGACATGAACAAACACTTCTCAAAAGAACACATACAAACGGCCAACAAATACACGAAAAAAAAATGCTTAGAATCACTAATCATCAGAAAAATGCAAATCAAAACACAATGAGATACCATTTCATACCGGTTGGAATGGCTATTATTAAAAAGTCAAAATACAACAGATGCCAGCAGGGCTGTAGACAAGAGGAAGTGTGTGTATATTTTTAGCTATAGCCCTACTTCAAACGTGTCCCCATTACAGCCAAAAGAGCGGCCTATCTAAAGGACTGTTCTGATCAGCTCACTTACCTGACTGAAACCTTCAGTGACTCCCATGGCCTGCAGGTCAATGCACTAATTCATGACTATAACATCTGAGATATCCTTGATCTGGCTACTGGTCTAGCCCTCTCTGACTCACGCTTTATAAACCATGCATTCTGGAACTTTTTAGTTGTTTCCCACATCAGCATGCTACTTCCCATCCATGTAGATTTGCAGAGACCTCCTCATCTTTTTAATTCCCAGTTCCCACTCTCAACATGGGCCATCTCCTACCCACACTTCAAAACCTAAGCAAAACAACACCTTCCGTGACACCTCCATGCTGAGTCAGATGCCATCCCCTTTGTATTGTAGTTCTTTGCTTGTGTGCCTTTGTCTCACTTTGTTCTCTTTAAAATAAACTCCATGAGGACAATGATCACCCGCTATTTGTGTTAATATCTGCACCTAGTGGCATAGTGTCTGGAGTATAGTAGGATCTATTTTCAAGGAACAAAAGATTATATCTATACCAATAGACATGAATTAGCGCTTTTTTTTTTAAAGATAAGCTCCCTTTGAACTAAGTCAATGTTTACAAGAAGAGTTATACTAAAAAGTTCACTTTTGCTGCTTACGTTTCATTTATTTCAGGCAATTAATTCATTGTTATTGGTAAATCGATACTTTTTATTGATACTGAAAAGAGAGAAATAAACTAATGACTATCTCTGTTAGAGTAGATTTGTTCATATCTATCAGTAAAATGTTAATTATCTGAAAGTCAATAATAAAACATAAACTGTGATCTTAAATGTTTTTTAGGGGCTCAAAAATAATTAGAATTCATGTCAGCATATAAAAAAAGATCAGAGTATTTTTAAGATATGATAAAATTTTATTTTAGTTTCTTAATAGGGATTTTTGTGACCTTATAGAGTTCAACTAATTATAATTTTAAAAATAGGATTTATAGAGTTTTAGAATTAGAAACAATTTATAGATTATTTTATTTTTCTTTTGAGGAATCAGGTCATCAGAAGATCAAGGAACACCTATAATGTCACTAGATCCTAATTTAATTTAAATTTTAGAATCCAGGTATTCTAACTCCTGTCTTGATACTATTTCTACTTTATTATGTTGCTTCCCAGGGCTTTAAAAAATAAAAGCTGGGAAATTACATTTGCTTTGCATATACAGCACCAATTATCAAATTCAGCATAAAAGCATAACATGTATACATCAAAAAGAAAACATAAAAACTTCAAATTAAAAGCATCTCAAAACAATTGAATATAATAGGGAAACCTTATACAAATGCAACACTCCCCCATTAATAAAAAGAAACCAATTGGAGAAAAAAGAAATTCAATATAAACATGTTGGAATATAACCTAATTCATTTTAATCCAATGCTTCAAATTGAAAAAAATTAGCACTAGTGTTATTTTCCTTTATCATTACAATCTTGCTTTTCATTACATTATGCTATGTTTTGTATTAAACATAAAATCAATTTTTCACCTTAACACATGCTAGAAATACAGAGTCACCATATTGGAAATCAGTAGAAAGTGTCTTTGTTTCTACTTTTTTTTCTTTGAAAAAGCTTTGGGAAAAAAAATCATTTACAATGTTTAATTTTAATAACTTAAAGAATGTAATTGATTTTTGTTTGTTTTTGACATGGAGTTTCACTCTTGTCACTCAGGCTGGAGTACAATGGCATGATCTCGGCTCACTGTAACCTCCACCTCCCAGGTTCAAATGATTCTCCTGTCTCAGCCTCCCGAGTAGCTGGGATGACAGGCACTCGCCACCACACCCGGCTAATTTTTGTATTTTTAGTAGAGATGGGGTTTCATCATGTTGGCCAGGCTGGTCTCAAACTCCTGACCTCAGGCGATCCGCCAACCTCGGCCTCCCAAAGAGCTGGGACTACAGGCGTGAGCCACCGTGCCCAGCCAATTGAATAGTTTTTAACTCAGAGGATAAATGCTTGAGGGGATGGAAAGCCCATTCCTCATGACGTGATTATTTCACACTGCATGCCTGTATCAAAACATCTCATGTACCCCACAAATATATAAACCTCCTATGTACCCACAAAAATTTTATAAAATAATGAAAATATTTTAAAACTAAAAAAAGTGTTTTTTAATTAAGCAACTTTATTTAAATAAAATCATTCTTCCTCATCCTCAGTCCTGGGATCTACCAGAAAGAATTAGCAACATCTTAAAGATGACAAAGTGTTAAAGATAAGCTGCTATTAAGTAAAAGTGTGAAGTGTGGAGGGGACAAGCTGGATGCCTGAACCATTTTGTTCTATCTTTAGGACAGTGAAAGAGCAAGAAGCAGGGTTGGGTGGGGGACACATATTCTGTTGAGCATTGTCACCACTATATTCACTGAAATTCATCTGCATGCTTGTATGTATACTTTTGATTCGCCTGATACACTGAAAATTATATGAAATTGTTCTCTATTCTTTAGATAATTATAATCTAAGTGCTAATATGAAGCTTAGAATTTATATGAAATATGTATGCCCACAACAAGACATTTCAGCTATTTCCTAGATAAAAATCTCACTTCACCCTGCACAAAACAGGCACATGATCATGTCACTCTGACCTGGTTTGAGTCCAAGGAGGCTTTTGTTTTTAAAATAATTTAGGTTAGTAGTTAAAATATGAACTTTGGGCCAGGAGTGGTGGCTCATGCCTATAATCCCAGCACTTCGGGAGCCTGAGGCGGTGGATGACTTGAAGTCAGGAGTAGGAGACTGGACTGGCCAACATGCTGAAACCCCATCTCTACTAAAAAAAAAAAAAAAATAGAAAACTTAGCTGGGTGTGGTGGTGGGCACCTATAATCCCAGCTACTTGGGAGACTGAGGCAGGAGAATTGCTTGAGCCTGGGAAGTGGAGGTTGCAGTGAGCAGAGATCTTACCACTACACTCCAAAACAAACAACAAACAAAAAAATTCTAGAGTCACACTGAAAATCTTAACAACCTGCTTCTACTACCCATTTTTTTAATTTTAATTTTGACCTGATTTTAGATTGATAGTAAAATGCACAAATAACACAAAGTGCCCCCTATGTCCCTCACCCTACTTCCCCTAATGCTAACATTTTCAGAGCCATCCTTATTTTCTCTATAAAAGAGCAGAATTCTCCTTTTAGAGATTTGGAAAGATTATTAAAAGATAAGTTACAAAATACAGTATCTGACACGTATAAAATATTAAATAAATATTAGCCATGCTTAATTATTTTGTTTTAAGTCTATATGAGTCAAGTTTTAGTAGAAATATGGGCTAGAAAAAAAAAACAGAAAGCGGGACTCTGTGATCCGACTTGGGCTTATAGAACAGACTGCACTAGTTTGTTCTCATGCTGCTAATAAAGTCATACCCAAGACCGGGTAATTTAGAAAGGAAAGAGGTTTAAGGAACTCACAATTCCACATGGCTGGGGAGGCCTCACAGTCACGGCAGAAGGCAAAAAAGAAGCAAAGGCGCATCTTAAATGGTAGCAGAGAAGAAAGCTTGTGTAGGGAAGCTCCCATTTTAAAAGCATCAGATCTCGTGAGACTTATTCGCTACCAGGAGAACAGTAGGGGGAACCCGCCCCTATGATTCAATGATCTCCACCTGACTCCATCCTTGACATGCGGGGATAATTACAATCAAGGTGAGATTGGGATGGAGACACAGCCGAATCATATCAATGACTAATGAGAGTTACGTCCAGAACCTAATGAAAACCTGTCTGAGGCCACATTCCCTGTAAAGCAGATTTGAGATAGAGATTTGTGTAGAGAACATTTACCTGGGTAAAATCCTAGGAACCAACAACTGTGGCGAAAAAGCTGAATTGGATAAAGGGAGTTGAGATGTGAGGCAGTCACAACAAATACCTCAGCTAATCTCAAGGGGGAGCTGAGAAGCTGGGGCGACCCTTCAGAGTTGCCCTAAATTGAGGCAGGAGTATGGAGTTTTAATACCTTTCACTGGCCATTCTTCAGATACGAGTTGTCCCCAAGGATGGACATCAGCTTGACAAGTTATTAATTAGATCTCCTGAGAATAAATTCTAGAGAGAATCAGCTGAGAGGCATGATTTGCCAACACTCCCAATAGCTGGGCAAACTTCAGTTTTGAGGGAGGATTTGGGTCACACACAAAAGTCTCCACAACCAATTATTCATGGGAAATTCTATGTAGGCAGAGCTATTTCATGGCCAGTTAATCAAAACTACATAATCTATTTGGTTAAGCAAAAGAAATTAAAAAGATAAAATAAAATCTATGTATTAACACTCAAAAGTTTTTTAATGCATTTGCCTTGCATTTCGTATGTTTTGCCTTGCCTTTTATATGTTTTGCCTTGCATTTGTTTATTTGCTTTTAAGAACCTTTAGAGAACAATAATTACTAATATAATATGGAGTAGCACAGCATAGACGAGGGAAGCTAACTCTCTCCCTTTTCCCAGAACCTGGAACAGCTAAAGATCCTAAGCATTGTCAGCTTTGGTATCTGACATAGTTTGGATGTTTGTCCCCTTCAAATCTCACGTTAAAATGTGATCCCCAATGTTGGAGATAGATGCCTCCTGAATGGCTTGGTGCTGTCCTCTTGGTAATGAATGAGTTCTTACCCTGTGAGTTCATGCGATATCTGGTTGTTTAAAAGAGACTGACACCTCCTCCCTGTCTCTCTTGCTTCCTCTCTCACCATGTGATATGCTGGTTTCCCTTCACCTTCCACCATGATTGGAAGGTTCCTGAGGCCCTCCCTGGAAGCAGGTGCCAGTACTATGCTTCATGTACAGCCTTCACAACAAGGAGCCAAATAAACCGCATTTCTTTATAAATTACCCAGCCTCAGGTATTTCTTTATAACAATGCAAATGGGCTAACAGAGTATCATTCATGGACAGTGAGTGTATTAGTCAATTTTCATGCTGCTGATAAAGACATACCCAAGACTGGGTCATTTATAAAGAAAAAGAGGTTTAATGAATTCACAGTTCCACATGGCTGAGGAGGCCTCACAGTTACGGCAGAAGGCGAAAGGCGCATCTTACATGGCAGCAGGCAAACAGCAAATGAGAACCAAGTGAAAGGCGAAAGGGGTTTCCCCTTATAAAACCATCAGATCTCATGAGACTTATTCACTACCACTAGAACAGTGTGGGGAAAACTGCCCCCATGATCCACTTACCTCTCACTGGGTCCCTCCCACAACATGTGAATTATGGGAGCTACAGTGCAAGATGAGATTTCAGTGGGGACACAGCCAAACCATATCAGACAGTAATAACTTTCAATTAAATATAGCTAGACTTTCTGTCAGTGGGTCACAGCAGTCTAGAGAACACATTGAAAAACTCTGGGAACAGCAGATATAGAGGTCAGATCTAGAGATTTTGAACAAAGTTTAGTGCTACAATGCATTGGTGACCACAGACAAAAGGTGTCTGTTGTTGTTATAGTTTGTTTTCTGTCTTGTTTTTCATCATGGGAGGACAAAAAGAAAAAATGGGGGCAATGGTGAAGGAGAAATGAAAAAGACCTGCTTTTCTATGGGTGGAAGCGACTAAACGAGAGAATAAATTTGGATCACACAACAAATGCAAATCAAGTTAGAAGCATGAAAGGCATGATTAAGGCCATGGTTCTAATAGAGATCAGCCAGCGGAACCAGGATCATGCCACACCGAGAGAGGCTGCAGAGCCATTGCCTTCTCTCCTGTCAAAGCTAAATTAATGAAATGGAACTCACAGAAGCACTATGTAATCAAATATTGGTGGGACACAAGCAAATTCTTAAAAAGTTTCATTGATCAGTGATAATATCTTTTGGTGTAAATATCTCCTCAAAACATTTCAGGAAAAAAAAATAAAGCTATAATTTTACTTTAGAAATATTTAACTTTGTTATACTAGTTTACTTATTTTTTACCTAATACTTCTGATATATTGTTATGTAGGTTAAAGATGCTCGATTCATGCCACTGTGGAAACCACACATAATTTAGGCAATAATGCAAATTCTTTTCAAATTCTTTTATCAGTGTATTCACTTTATTTTTATTTCAAACACAATACAAAATTACAGGATGCTATCAAAGTGATGCTACAAAACCCCACTAAAATTTTTTCAATTCTTCAAATCACACACTTACACACACACACACACACACCACATGCATTCCCCGTACAGACCTTTTTTGGGGGGGCCTGAGTAAATAATTGCATTTTATTTTCAATTTTTCATTTTGAAATAATTAAAGACTTACCAAAAATGTTGCAAAACTACGTGCCTTTTTGAAGTAAAGTCTTGAAAAAGTTGTTTGGTATATCCTTTATAGTAAAAAAAGAAAACACGTGTATATTCTGTTGATTAAAGGCATGCTGAGATCGTCAGACATGTGATTTCATCAGAGACTCCAATAGAGAGCGCAGCTGTAACGACATCCTAAGAGTGTTCTAACTGAAATGTGTTGGAAGAAGGTTCTAATTTTTTTCAACCCTTCTCAAGTTGGCACTCAGCAGATTTCCACTCTATAAAAGTAACTCCTGCTCTGCAACTAATGTTCACAGATAAGCTCCAAACATATTTACAGCTCCATTTAAGTATAATGTACACACAGTAAAATTCACCCTTTTCAATGTGCAATTTAATGGGTTATGGCAGATGAATATCATCATTTGACCACAATCATGATCAAGATACAGAAAATCTGCATCATCACAAAACGTTTTCTTTTGCTGTTTTGCATTTGATCTTTTCTCCATTCCTGAACACAGGCAACCACTAATCTGCTTCTGTTTCTACAGTTTGCATTTTCTAGAGTATCCTATTAGTGGAATGATACATTGGTGTCTTTCATGTCTAGCTTCTTTCACTGAGCATAATGCTTTTGATATTCATTTATATTGCTGTTGTATCAGTTTGCTCCTTTTTATTGTTGAGTGGTACTCCATCTACAACTGGTTTATCCATTTACAAGTTGATGGACACATCTGCTATGAACTTCAAGGATGAGGCTTGGTACGGATATGTTTTTATTTATTTTGAGTCGCAGTGGAATTATTTGGCTATATGATCAGTACTAAGTTTAACATTAAAAGAAACTGCCAAACTGCTTTCCAAAATGTCTGTACCATTTTGAAGTCCCACTAGCCAGGTGTGAATAGCAATTCTTCACATCATGTGGTATGGTCAGTTCTGCTCGTGTCAGCCACTCCAGTGGGTGTACAGTGGTACCTCAATGTGGTTTTAATTTGCATTTCCCTGATGACGGGTAATGTTAAGTATCTTTTCATTTGTGTATTGGACATCATCTCTTTTTAAATTAAAATATCTGTACAAATATTTGCCCCATTTAGGTCAAAATATTATGTTAAATGAGTTATTTGTGTTTTGTTATTTAGTTTTTTAGTTATGTGTACATTCTAGATGAAAGTTCTTTATCAGACATATTTAAAATTATTCTGTCCCAATCTGTGGTTTGCCTTTTCATTTTTTGATGCTATGTTTTAAATTGCAAAAGTCTTAATTTCATGAAGTCCAACTTACTATTTTTTTCCATTTTCATCCATCCTTTTCTTATCTAAAAAATTTTTAGCTATAGTAAGATTATTAAAAATTTTTCCTATTCAGTAAGCTTTATACATTTTATATTTACATTATGTATAAAATACATGTTGAGTTAATTTGAGGATATGGTGTGAGGTAATTCTGAAGTTCATATTCTCCATTTAATATCCAATTTTAATAGTACCATCTTTATAAAGACATTGATTTCCTTATTGAATTATTTTGGCAACTTTGGCCATGTAAGGCAGGATATATTTCTAAATTATTTATTCTGTTTCACTGATATATATGTCTTCTTCATGCCAGTAAGTTTACTGTACTGGTTAGTGTAGCTTTACAATATGTCTTGAAATTTGGAAAGTTTTTCAACTTTATTCTTCTTTCTAAAACATGCTCTGGCTATTCTAGGACTTCCGCATTTAAAAAAAAAATTAGAATCAGCTTTGTAATTTCTCCAAAAAGGCCTATAGGTTTGATTGGGATTGTGCCAAATCTGGAGATCAGTTTCAGAAGAATTATCATCTAATAAGTATGACATGTATATTTACCAATGAACTTGATACATATTTCTACCTATTCAATCTCTCGTATTAGTGATTTAGAAATTTTGGATCAGCATACCTTTTATTAAATTTATTCTGAATTATTTTATTATTTTTGAGGCTATTATAAGTTAAATTGCTTACATAATTTTATTTTCTAATTGGTGTTGATTGTGTATAGAAACACAATTGATTTTATTTATTGATCTTTCATCCTACAACTTTGTTAAATTCACTTCATACCTCTAGCACACTTCTGCAGATGCCTAAGGATTTTCTATGTATATGTTTACATCACGTGAGAATAGTATTTTTCTTTCTTCCCAACTTGGGTGTCACTTATTTCTTATTTTCTTTTCTTTTCTCTTTATTTATTTCTTCTTTCTGTCCATTCCTCCTTCCTTCCCTTCTTTCTTTCTCCCTGTTTTAGAATCAGTTTTGTAATTTATCCAAAAGGACCTATAAGGTTTCATGGGAATTCCACTGAATCTAGAGATCAATTTCAGGAGAATTATCATCTCATAAGTATTGAATATTTATCAATGAACTTGGTATATATTTCCACTTATTTAATATTGAATGCAATACTTTAAAGAACTAGGGAGAGAGGACATCATTGCATTTTTCATAATCTTATGTAGAAAGTATTAAGGCTTTCACCATTTTAAGTAAGATGTTTGCTATAGATTTTTTGTAAACACATAATCAGTTTGAAAATGTACTTTTCTATCCTCAGTTTGCTGGGAGTTTTTAATTTAAAAAATGTGTTACATTTTGTAAATTCCTTTTTTGCATCTATTGAGAGTGTCACGTGATTTTTCTTTTTTCTGTCAGCATGGTAGATTTTCAGTTGTTGAAACCAACTTGAGATAAATCCCACTTGGTTAAAACACATTATCATTTTTAAATATTCCTAGACTCAATTTGCTAATATTGTATTAAGAATGTTGCATCTAAGTTCATAATGGTTATCAGTCTGTCATTTTTCAGTTGTGATATCTGTATTTGTTTCTGATATTGAGAGAATCCACGTAAAACATCTACTTCTGTCATCAGTAATAATCTGACCAGGGATAACACCAACAGTTAGAGAGGAACCTGTCATTACCTGTGGCAGCAGAGATATCAGAGATTCCAAAAAGAAAAGCAAAGTTAAAATTTCAAATATAATCACATGAAATATCAGAAAGCCAGGGGATAGAAATATAGGAGAGCAAAATCTTAGAGGTCAAAACAAGTAGTTAAGTACTGCACATGACAATTCTTGGTAGGCTTTCATGGCTTTATAAGGGCTTATACTTTAGGTAAAGTTATAGTCAGGGAAACGGTGGGTGTAGGTTGGCTCTGTAGAAATGAAGCATTACAGGAGCACTGCAGTTAGAAAGAAACTGATACTGATGATACTTCGGTCACACTAATAATACATGCTAATGATAATCATAGCAATCATGGTAATGACAGAAAATATATATATAATATTAACATGCTTCTATTTGCACATATACATATGTGAATAGAAACATTGATTTAAAGACATGAAAGTATAGAAATAGCCTACACCTGATAAAGATATGCTCATACACAATAACAAATCTCAGTATAAACAGAGATTTTGATGTATCACAGAATTCTCCAATAGATCACAATTTTGACACTATGGGAAGTGTCATTTTCAGAACTTTTCTTTATCTCCATTATCTCCATTCTCTATTTCCAACATTCCTGGAGACTGAACTCAAGGATCAGTAAATATTCTTAACCTTAACCATAGCAGACTTCATTCATCCCATATATGCTTGTTATTTTTCCCCATTGACAGAAGGCATTGTACCATGAAATATACAACATATCTCTGACACACCTGACGAAAACAAACAATGGGGAAAGATTGACTATTTAATAAATGGTGATGGGAAAACTGGCTAGCCATATGAAGAAAGCTGAAAGTGGACCCCTTCCTTACACCTTATAAAATAATTAACTCAAGATGGTTTAAAGACTTAAACATAAGATCTAAAACCATAAAAACTCTAGAAGACAACCTAGCCAATACCATTCAGAACATAGGCATAGGCAAAGACTTCACGACTAAAACACCAAAAGCAGTGGCAACAAAAGCCAAAATTGAGAAATGGGATCTAATTAAACTAAAGATAGCTTCTGCACAGCAAAAGACACTATCATCGGAGTGAACACACAACCTACAGAGTGGGAGAAAATTTTTGCAATCTATCCATCTAACAAAGGGCTAATATCCAGAATCTACAAGGAACTTAAACAAATTTACAAGAAAAAAACAACCCCATCAAAAAGTGGGAAAAGGATATGAACAGACACTTCTCAAAAGAAGACATTTATGTGGCAAATAAACACATGAAAAAAAGCTCATCATAGGCTGGGCGTGGTGGCTCACGCCTGTAATCCCATCACTTTGGGAGGCCAAGGCGAGTGGATCACAAGGTCAGGAGTTTGAGACTTGCCTGGCCACTATGGTGAAACTCTGTCTCTACCAAAAACACACAAAAAAACTTTAGCCAGGCGTGGTGGTATATATCTGTAATCCCAGCTGCTCAAGAGGCTAAGGCAGGAGAATTGCTTGAACCCATTAGGTGGAGGTTGCAGTGAGCCGAAATTGTGCCACTGCACTCCACCCTGGGTGACAGAGTGAGGCTGTCTCGAAGAAAAAAAAAAAAAAGCTCATCACCCCTGGTCCAATGAGATACCATCTCGCGCCAGTTAGAATGGCAATCATTAAAAAGTCAGGAAACAACAGGTGCTAGAGAGGATGTGGAGAAATAGGAATGCTTTTACACTGTTGGTGGGAGTGTAAATTAGTTCAACCATTGTGGAAGACAGTGTAGCAATTCCTCAAGGATCCAGAACTAGAAATATCATTTGACCTAACAGTCTCATTACTAGGTACACATCCAAAGGATTATAAATCATTCTACTATAAAGACACATTCACACATATGTTTATTGCAGCACTATTCACAATAGCAAAGACTAGGAACCAACCCAAATGCCCATCAATGATAGACTGGATAAAGAATATGTGGCACATATACACCATGGAATACTATGCAGCTATAAAAAAGGATGGATTAATGTCTTTTGCAGAGACATGGATGAAGCTGGAAACCATCATTCTCAGCAAACTATCACAAGAACAGAAAACCAAACACCCCATGTTCTCACTCATAAGTGGGAGTTGAACAATGAGAACACATAGACACAGGGAGGGGAACATCACACACTGGGGCCTGTCAGTGGGTAGGAAGGAAAGAGGAGGGATAGCATTAGGAGAAATACTTAATGTAGATGACGGGTTGATGGGTGCAGCAAACCACGACAGCACATGTATACCTGTTTCACAAAACTGCAAGTTCTGCATATGTATCCCAGAACTTAAAGTGTATGTATGTGTGTATATATATACACGCAAATGTAAATGTAAATGTAAATAAATTGAAAATGGTAAAAATAGAAATATGTTTCCTACACAAATAGCGACATAATAAAGCAAGATAGAATGTATGTTTGAGTTAAAAAAAATTGCTTAGAAGACAACTTGAATTCCATTCCAAGGAACTAGTTTTCAAAAGTTTACAACCAAATTTCAGTTTGGCAAAAGGCAACAATGCTGTTTTGAAAATAATTTCTGAAAAGAGCTTCCCCAGCAGTTCCAAATGGCAGTCCTGATACAAGGAAGTAGGGGCAATTTTGTTACCACCAGGAACACTGAATTTATTTTCAGACCTTGAAATTCTGGGAGGCCCTCGAATAATAATCAACTACAATATTTTACTTTACATAGAAATATTGTTTTAATGTTAATATAAAAGCTTGTATATGAACTAAAATTGTCAATCTGCCACTTTTAAGAAAGAAGAATCCATTATGTCCCTAATCTATAGTGAGTTGATATGTTCCATAAGCAGTTCTGGAAGGAGGCTACACTTAGAGCATAAATTGGTATAGATCGCTTTGCTCTCACAGATAGCGACACAATATTTTCTGCTGAATGGGAAAAAGTTTGAAGACATAAATCAAGATAAAGCAATCATCTGACAAAGAATTACAAAGAGGCCCCATACCTTTTTCTTAGTGAACTCCGTGTGACACATTGATTTTCCACTGAAGATAAAAGCCAAAATCATGTGTCATCAATAGAAAGCAAGCAAAACTATTTGGTTCAATATGTTATGGTACTTAACGAAAAAAAACTTGCAGAGAAAAGACAAATCTAAAATGTTGCACATGATTCAAACAAGTCTGGATCAGAAGAGACATTTCAGAGGTCACTGCTAGAGAGTCAAGGATACATTAGAGAGAAATAAACTCCTGCTTTTTTGTTTATCTACTTACATACACAGATACTGTCTGATGAAGATGATTGATATCAGGTATGGTATTTGATGGTATAGTCATTTACAAAATAATTCATCCCT
Organism: Gorilla gorilla gorilla; assembly: GCF_029281585.2. Classification (NCBI taxonomy): domain Eukaryota; kingdom Metazoa; phylum Chordata; class Mammalia; order Primates; family Hominidae; genus Gorilla; species Gorilla gorilla. The sequence continues at coordinate 158,021,055 of NC_073231.2, read as the reverse complement.
TATGATCTAATGCAATTCTCTTCATATTACACGTGTATATTTAAATACTTCCTTGTGAAGTGGAGGCTAGCCAGGCTGCTGTTAGCATATCCAGTACATTTCTGCAAATTCCAAAATGGCAAATCCCACAGTTGAAATTTCAACCTCTCTAGCGTCCCTCGGCTGGAGTGCATAATCACGGCAAAAGTCTGCAACATCAGAGGTGGCCGCCACAGACACAAAGTCTATGTTTCTCATTCCATTCTACCAAATCTATTCAGCAGTCTGGGTGAGGGGGCTTGGCAGTATCTATGAGCAGAAAGCATTCAAATGGCTGGTATATGTGCTTCCGGGGAAACTAAGGGAAAAAAAGAGAGAGGGAGGGAGGGAGGGAACAAGAAAGAAGAAGGAAACTCAAGGAGAGAGGAAGGGAAGGAGGCTGGCAAGAAGGGATGGAGGGAGCAAGGGAGGGAGGAATAAAGCAAGGAAGTTACACCAAGTTTCAAAACTGGCCACGGACTGAGAAGGATTAAGAGACAAACGGAATTGAAAGCATTTATGTTCATACTCGGTATTTTTCTTACCCATTCTTGCAAGTTAGTAATTTAAAAATTTTCATTTCCACAAATCCACGTGTTTTCTTGTTCCTCTCTCTCCGCTCTTTTTCCTTCTTTCGTTCCTGCCTTTCTTCTTTCTTTTCAACATAGGTTATATAAATGTGTGAGAGCTATCACTAGTCTACATTAATCATCAGGATTTTCCTGTATATTTCCAATTAAGATGACCCACAATAATATTCTACTGTAATTTTGGAGGGTCCAAAATACTAGATGGCATTTAGTGTTTTGGAAATCATGACAAGTCTAACAGGACTTTAAAAAACCTATCAAGACATCTGATGTGTTTTCTTGCCCATACACTCTTTAATGAGGTCTGCTTGACCCTTTCTTCTTCCCTTCTCTAGTCATGGGTTCTTCACACTGAAAACTAAGCTTTGCATCAGTGTTTGACGAACAGGTGACATAATAAACTGCAGTTACATTTTAAATTCAGCTCAAGATGGTAGATGAGAAATCTAAGATTGTGAAGTGAGATTTAGCATGCTGTTCAGTATGCAACAAATCTGAGTGTTGCTCACACAGGATTCATACCAACAGGCTCCTTCCAAAACCTTTCAATGCAAATTCTAGCAAATGCACACTTGGAAGAAAAATGTTCCATGAAGTTGTATATGTAAATTTATACTTTCAGCATTTATGTATATAATTTCAGGGGAAGTGGGATCAACTTAACATTATTAAACATAGTCCAATGATACTTACAACATAACTTCAGAAACATTTTATTACTAGAAGTATTTTAAAAAGGATGTACCATTTAGGATTTAAGACACACCCCACAAATGAAAAAACAAATGAGATTATAAACAACATTTTTTAAAAAAATTATGCCATCTCTTTCACTACAAAATCCTCCTGGGGGAAAAATATCTTTTCCTTCATTATTAAAGGATGTTATCAGAGCACAGTGGAATTCTTTCAGATTTAGTCAGAAGGTTCTCTGGAGTTGAGAGATCTATTGGAGAATATTTTCTTTGAAAGTCCATGTCCTTTCCCCAGGCCTACATCATATATAAATAAACATTTCAGAAAAGGGGCCATGTTAGGAAAAAGTGGGTTGAAGATTGTAAGACCTGGTTCCTGGGTGCCAAATAATTCACAAGTTGGAATAAGCTGGGTTTCTGTAACACTTCTCTATGACTGCCATTGATACTGAACTATGCCAAGGCACTAAGTCCTACCAAGGAAAAGCAGGAGGAAAACAGGTGTAAGAAAACATTTCCTGTCAGTGTGTCCAGAGATAGCATGAGTCAACAGCGGCTCCTCATGAAGCCATCGATTCGTAACACTGGAGTATCTAGAATGCATCTGGGTCGAATTATTAAAAAGAAAGTTCTTCTCAAGCTAGTTGTAATGGTAGCTACTTTAAAAAATTAATGTTCTGCGATTCTGATAAAAACCTATGTGGTGAACCAACAATAAAGGCGGCTGGAGATACTGGTATGAAATAGTTATTTTTCCTTATATACCTGGACGTTCATGTAAGAAATTATACTTTTGGAAGGTCTGTCATATTCTCAGTGTATAAGAGTTGAATCATTTTTAGAAGTTATTGTCAGAATTTTGCTTTAATAGTGCAATAAAGTGTGCATTCTCTCTCTCTCATTTTCATTCAACAGCCTCTACAAATTGAGCCTGGCTCAAAGGTCTTTCCCTCTTGGAATATGACTCCTCCCCTGTCCCTCTACATAGGCTATTCTATAACAAATTATTTTGCTGTCTTGATTTTTCAGAGACCTCATGCTAGTAGTAGAGAGCCAGGAGAAAGTGAGATGTCCTATATAAAAGGCCTGCTAGAAAAAGAAATCAGCACTGAGTTCTAAGGATACTGAACAACTTTTTGAAAAACAAGCAAGCCATATTAAACACATTAGTTACAACCAAATTAGATAAAACCATGAAAATTATCCAAGAAGAAAAAGTACATCACCTGTCTAGGTTTAAAATTGCTTAAGGCTGCCATCCAAGGACCATCTATGATAACAAATACAGTAGTCTGTATTGACACAAAGTTTTAGTGATAGACGTAATTACATTCTTCTGCTGGTGGTGTTCTAGAATAAATGGAATATCTGCTGATCAAATCTGAATGCATCCCATAATATTAGCATGTAGGATCCCAGATCTGCAGGCACTATCTCTTTCTCAGATCTACACTTTGAATATTATGTTAGTTAAAATGAGAAGTATGTTAGAAAATGTCTTTTACAAAAGAAATATTGGCTGAGTATGGTGGCTCATGCCTGTAATCCCAACACTCTGGGAGGCCAAGGTGAGAAGATCTCTTGAGCTCAAGAATTTGAGACCAGCTTGGGCAACATATCTATAAAAAATTTTAAAACTTAGCCGGTGTGGTGGTGCACACCTATAGGCACAGCTACTTCAGAGGCTGAATCAAGAGGATCACTTGAGCTTGGGAGTTTGAGGTTGCAGTGAACTATGAACATGGCACTGAACTCCAGTCTGGGCAACAGAGTGAGAACTTGTCTTCAAAAAAATAAAAAAGAAGAAAAAAATAGGAAATATTGTGTTCACATATGCTATGGTACTCTTTCTTATATAAACTATTTCTTTGCAGTATTCTAGAGGATTTAAGACAAATTTACCACTGAATAATTTCATATGGTATATTATTGCATTAGTATAGTATATTATTATATAATTAGTATAAGTGACCAGTGCTGCAACAACCACATTCCAAAAAGTATTGTGATCCTCCAAAATTACAATGTCTAAATGACATTATTCTCCTTCATGAGAACATTATACCTTAATTTTTCAGCACCATGAAAATCTACAAATGCCCTCTAAAATATATTTAGAAAACGTGGGGAAAAAATAGATACAGTTTCAGAAGATACATATATTTTGAAAATTAGCCTTTTTGGAATAAATTATTCTTTATGACATATAAATAAACACATTTTTCAGACTGGCGGGGTAACATTTGCATCAGTCAAAATAATTAGATTACTAAAACCTGTAATCTTATTAGAAAAATGGTTTATTCAGAGAATCATTGGAATTATTAGCCTTCAAGCTGCTATAGATTGAATCTGATCAAAATAATTAAGATAATATTATTTCATTTTTCAGTATAATATCTCCTTAGTATTTTTGTTTCTTATTTAATATGTGATTATATTTACTTCTGTGAATAATATGGATGAAGATCATTACAGTGTCAAGATCACTGGGTTCAGAGCACAGAAACCTCAAGTCTATTCTTTTTTCTTAAATACCTGTAAGACTTTAAAGAAGACAGAGTTTCTGGACTCTAATTTCTCTATCTGTAGAATAAATGGGTTAGACCAAATAACTCCTTTCTGCTTATAAATTTTCTAATTATATGACTGAGCTTACACCTGGAAAACAGTCTATCTCCTGTATAAATTAATGATAGAAATGAAAACCACCACGTTTCATGAAATTAACCACATAAATATCAACATCAACTGCTCAGAAGGACTTAAGTGCAAGTATCACAGGAATTCTGAAGCACAGAGAACTAAATATAAGAAATGTAACATTCTTCGTATTTTCAAAGAAGATTTTAATAATATATGTAAACACAGTAGCCTGTTCATAAGAAAAAAGAAAAGGGACGTCTTAGCATATTCAGGGTTCAACCAAAACTACTACTGGAATGTAAATCAAAGTAATATTCACCTAACTGTCATAATTGGCATGAATAATTTTAAGTAAAACACTTTTATTTGATATTAAATGTGAACAATAAGCCAAAACAGAGAAAATTAATAAATTGATCATTTATTGAAACTGAAATAAAAATATATAATTATTGAAGCCTCTTATATACATAAACCAATCATTGCTTAAATGAGCTGACATACTAGCTCCATAGTTTTATGTCACTAAGGAACTCTTTTGAACACAATAAAGAAACCAGAATTGAGCACAAAGAATGATGAACTGGGAAGTTCATGGCTTTCTATCTACTAATTAGGAGTACAATCATTCAGTCAAACAGCCACTCAACAAACATTTAGCATACAGCTTCTGGATACCAGGTACTGGTGTAGGTGCTAGAGCAACAAGGAAATAGTCCCTGCATTCAGTGAGCTCACAGGCAAGTAAACAAGTAAGTATAAAGACTGCATGACTGATTGGGAGCGGTGGTTCATGCCTGTAATCCCAGCACTTTGGGAGGCCAACGTGGGCAGATCACGAGGTCAAGAGATCGAGACCATCCTGGCCAACATAGTGAAACCCCGTCTCTACTAAAAATACAAAAATTAGCTGGGCACGGTGGTGCACGCCTGTAGTTACTTGGGAGGCTGAGGCAAGAGAATCAGTTGAACCTGGAAGGTAAAGTTGCAGTGAGCTGAGATCACACCACTGCACTCCAGCCTGGTGACAGAGTGAGACTCTGTCTCAAAAAAAAAAAAAAAAAAAAGACTCCATGATAAGTGTGTATCTACAAAGGGCACAAAAGAATGAGTAGCTAATCCCCAAAGCCATATGGAGCAGTCAGTATAAGCTTCAGGAAAAGAAACTGAAGTAAAAAACTAACCTGAATCTGAAAAAAATGAGTAGGTATTTTCCAAGCACGTTTCAGGGGAAAAGTTGCAGGATGCAGAAGTCCTCCCAAGTACAAAAAGAGAATGAACTCTGGACAACTGGCAATTTATGGCACACAGGAATCAGTAAATGTAGGGATGAGAGGCACACAGAAACATGGGCAAAAACAGGAATTTTGACTTCATTCCATAAATCATGGAAAGCCACCAATGGGTTTTAAGTAATAAAATACTAAGACCAGGTTTGCATTTTAGAAAGATCAATTTGATTTCAGTGAGGAGGTCCAAAAATGAGAGCAGCAAGGCCAGATAGAAGGTCCTACTGCAACTAGCTATGGTTAGAGATGCAGACCAAAACTAAGGTGAAATCATTTAGAAGAAAGAACGTGGATATAAGAGCCATTGGTTTGGCCTCTCCACATCATTTTTTTAATTTTATTTTCATTTATTTATTTATTTATTTTTTTGAGACAGAGTCTCGCTCTGTCACCCAGGCTGGAGTGCAGTGGTGTGATCTTGGCTCACTGCAAGTTCTGCCTCCCGGGTTCACACTATTCTCCTGCCTCAGCCTCCCGAGTAGCTGGGACTACAGGCACGCACCACCACGCCCAGCTATTTTTTTCTATTTTTTAGTAGAGATGGGGTTTCACCGTGTTAGCCAGGATGGTCTCGGTCTCCTGACCTCATGATCCACCCACCTCAGCCTCCCAATGTGCTGGGATTACAGGCTTGAGCCACCATGCCCAGCTGGCCTCTCCACATCTTTACTGTTATACTGATAACATGGGGATGAAAATAAATATTATTTGTATTTAAACTATTATTGTTATGTGAAAATTAAACAAATAACATACTATGATAACATCGGAGGTTCAAGAAATATTAAGTCTTGAAAATAGGAAAGATGAAAGGAAGGAAACAGGGAGTGGGGAGGAAAGTAGGAGAAAGGAGAGAATATAGGAATGAGAGAGGAGGAAAATAATAAGAAAGAAGTAGAAAGCTAGGTACGGTGGCTCATGACTGTAATCCCAGTGCTTTGGGAGGCCGAGTCAGGCAGATCACAAGGTCAGGAGTTCAAGACCAGCCTGGCCAATATGGTAAAACCTTGTCTCCACTAAAAATACAAAAATTAGCTGGGTGTGGTGGCAGGCACCTATAGTCCCAGCTACTCGGGAGGCTGAGGCAGGAGAATCACTTGACCCTGGGAGGCAGAGGTTGCAGTGAGCTGAGATCACACCACTGCACTCCAGCCTGGGTGACAGAGAAAGATGCTGTCTCAAAAAAAAGAAAGAAGTAGAAAAAGATATAGTATTTCTTAATCAGCAGAAGCTACTCTTATTTTTCAATACTCTACCTTTCTAATGTATCACTGACAAGGAAAGGTCTTGAATAATTGACTGAAGTCAGAATAGGTAAGGCACTCTACCTGTGGATACATGAGAGGCCTTAAAAAGTTCATGGAAAATGTATATTATGAAAAAAACTATGCAAAGGTTTCAATTTTGGCAGCAAAATAAACTCATACTAATTTATTATAGCATGTTTGAACAGGATCTAGTTTGAGACAGTAAGAAGGAGTAGACATTAGTTTGAAAAGAGCCCCTAGCAGAGCAATGTAAATTCTGCTAAAATTGAAGCAAGAACAAACATTAGATTATGATGAAGCTTGGGTGAAAGAATGGTGAAATCACTGATGCTTTACAAGAAGCTTGAGGGGACACTGCACCAAAGAAATCAGTAGTTCACAAGCGGACAGCTTTTTTAAAGAAGAAACGAGATGATGTGGAAGATGAAGTCCACAGGGACAGATCATCCATATCAATTTGCAAGGAAAAAAATTAATCTTGTTTGTGCCCTAATTGAAGAGGACTGATAATCAACAGCACAAACAATAGCCAACATCGTAGACATCTTAATTGGTTCAGCTTACACAGTTCTGACTAAAAAATTAAAGTTGAACCAACTTTCCACTGCATGGGTGCCAAAAGTGTTGTGCTCAGATCAGCTGCAGACAAGAGGAGAGCTCTCAATGGAAATTTTAAAGAACTAGGGTCAAGATCCTGAAGGATTTCTTTGAAGAATTGTAACAGAAGATAAAACATGGCTTTCCCAGTATGATCCTGAGGGCAAAACACAATCAAAGCAATGGCTACCAAAGGTGGAAGTGGTCCAGTCAAAGCTAAAGGGGATCACTCAAGAGCAAAGGTCACGGCAACAGTTTTTTGGGGACATTCCAGGCATTTTGCTTGTTGACTTTGTGGAAGGTCAAAGAACAATAATATCTGCATATCATGAGAGTGTTTTGAATAAGTTAGCCAAAGTTTTAGGGCAAAATACCTGGGAAAGCTTTAGCAGACAGTCCTCTAACACCACAATGTTTCTGCTCATTCCTGTCATCAAGCAAAGGCAATTTTGTGAGAGTCTCAATGGGAAATTGTCAGGCATCCACCTTACAGCTCTGATTTGGCTCCTTCTGACTTCTTTTTGTTTCCCAATCTCAACAAATGTGGAAAGGGCACCCATTTTTCTTAAGTTAATAATGTATAAGAGACTGCATTGACATTGTTAAGTTCCCAGGACCATCAGTTCTTTAGGGATGAAAACCGAAGATCACATTTTCAATGTTTATCTTTTAACTTCATTTTTCCACAAACTTTTTGAAGTTTCTCCATACAAATGTCTCCATACAAATGAGCACTTGCAAAATAAGCAGAGAGTCTCATTCAATGGACAGAAAGTTCTGTGCCATCTAAAAATTATCTTAAGCAAGTTCAATGTGTAGCAACAGACTGTATTGAGAAATATCAGTTAGTTTGACTTCTGCAATGACCATGATGGAGTAACAAGAACTAGACTTTCTCTCCCTCCTGAAACAACCAAAAAAATGGCCAAAATGTATGCCACAAAAGTTTGCAAGACCCTGTAAAGTCAGTCTCAAACAAGGTGAGCCTATCAACTGCCCTAATTTATGCCTGGAGAAAGTTTTCCAGCCCACTACTGCAGGAGAAAAGCCCAAGAGGAGCCCATTGTTCTCCCTGAGCTGAGGGGACAGAGCTGAGAGTCCACAGAAACCATGTTGACATGAGCTCTCAGGACAAGGTTTCCGAGAAGAAGGGGCTGCACAGAAAGAGAACTCCAGAGCTCTGCAAAGGGTCCCCCTAAAGTACATAGCTAAGTAATTGTTAGGACAGGCCTAGAGAAAAGTACCTACGGTTGGGGAAACAACACCCAGATAAGATGAAAAGTCACAGTACACATGCTCACCAAGGTCCAGTAATAGTGCTTATTTTATCAGCCAAACCAGAAACACCTCAAGATTCCCAGGGATACCCAGAAGGATCTTGCCTCACTAGTTGGGAGTGATTAGCTCTAAAATGAGAACTGGTCTGATCCCACCTAATGAATTTTTAAAGCAAGACCAAAAAGAGTCAAACTCTTTCCAACTAAACTTAAATACATACCAATACAAAGATCAAGAATATTTATATATACTTCCAGCACTCAATAAGATAAAAGTCACCATATCTGACATCCAGACACAGTTTAGCAGAGACACAACAGTAACAACAAAAGACAGAAGAACGTGGCTCATAATAAGGAGAAAAATCACTGAGTCAGAACTGATCCAGAGTAAATCAAGGTGCCAGAGTTATCAGTTAAGAACATTCAAATGCTTATTGAAACAGTATTCTATATGTTCTAAAATAGAGACATGCAAGATACACTAAAGGAGGCTGGGCGCAGTGGCTCACGCCTGTAATCTCAGCATTTTGCGAGGCCGAGGCAGGTGGATCACGAAGTCAGGAGTTCAGGACCAGCCTGACCAATATGGTGAAATCCCATCTCTACTAAAAATACAAAAATTAGCGGGGCATAGTAGCATGCGGCTGTAGTCCCAGCTACATGGTAGGCTGATAGCACGTTAGTCATTAAAGAAGAAAAGATAGACACCTCTCAAAATAAAATAGAGAGAGAAAATAAATTTTTAAAAAACATGAACAGAGCAATAGTAGACAGTACATTTCAAGTAACTGAATTTACGTGTAATCTCAGTTCCCAAAGGAGAGGAGAGGGAAGATGTGAAAACATTTGGGACTTTGAGTCAGGCAAAGCTTTCTTTGATATGACCCCACAGCATGATTTATATAATAATATATTGATAAGAAGAACTCATCAAATTTAAAAAAAAGAATCTGCTCTTCAAAAGAATCTATTAAGAGACTGAAAAGACAAGCTGCAGGCTGGGAGAAAATATTTGCAATTCATATATCTGATGAAAGGCTTGCATCAAAAATATATTTTAAAAGCTCAAAATTTAATAATGAAAAACAAACAACCCCATTTAAAACTTGGGTGAAAGACTGGAACAGACATTACAAAGTAGACATTTGTTTGGTAAATAAGCACATATGCTCAACATAATTAATGCTTAGGGCAATGCAAATTAAAACCAAAATGAGACGCCACTATCTATTTTTAAATAGCTAAGATTAGCATGACTGATAACAGCCAAGCACTGGCTTGGATGTGGAGAAGCTGAAACTCTCATACACTGCTGATGGGAATACAAAAAAGTGTAACCTTTGAAAAACAGTTTAAGAGTCCCTTAAAAAGTTAAACATACTTCTGCCGTAAGACTCAGCCATTGCACTCCTGGGTATTTACCCAAGAGAGATAAAAGTAGGTGTTCATATAATGATATCAACACAAATGTTCATAGCACATGTATTCATAATAGCCCAAACTAGAAACAGTCTAAATATCAATCAATACATTAATGAATTAACTTGCTTTATCCGAATTAATTATGGATACATACTATAACATGAATGAATCTCAAAATAACTATACTAAGTGAAACAAGGCAGACTCTAGAGGTAAAACATGCAGAGAAAAAAACATAAAATGTCAGACAAAAAAGTGCATAGTGTAAAATTTTATTTATATACATTTTTTGACTGTATAAATTACTGTCCAGTGACAGAAAGCAGTTTGGTGGTTTTTAAGGGCCAGGAATGAGGGGCCAGAGAAATGTATTATAAAGAGGCATCAGGAAACTGGAGGTGAAGTATATTTCCATCACCTCGATTGCGTGCTGATGGTTTCTAAACTTTCAATATTTTTAGTTTATTATATGTTATACAAAATAAAGCTTGTAATAAAAATCAAAAGATTGAGCCATCCTTATTTTCTCTATAAAAGAGCAGAATTCTCCTTTTAGAGATTTGGAAAGATTATTAAAAGATAAATTACAAAATACAGTACCTGACACGTATAAAATATTAAATAAATACTAGCCATGCTTAATTATTTTGTTTTAAGTCTATATGAGTCAAGTTTTAGTAGAAATATGGGCTAGAAAAAAAAAACGGAAAGCGGGACTCTGTGATCCGACTTGGGCTTATAGAACAGACTGCACTAGTTTGTTCTCATGCTGCTAATAAAGTCATACCCAAGACCGGGTAATTTAGAAAGGAAAGAGGTTTAATGAACTCACAATTCCACATGGCTGGGGAGGCCTCACAGTCACGGCAGAAGGCAAAAAAGAAGCAAAGGCACATCTTAAATGGTAGCAGAGAAGAAAGCTTGTGTAGGGAAACTCCCATTTTAAAAGCATCAGATCTCGTGAGACTTATTCGCTACCAGGAGAACAGTAGGGGGAACCCGCCCCTATGATTCAATGATCTCCACCTGACTCCATCCTTGACATGCGGGGATAATTACAATCAAGGTGAGATTCGGGTGGAGACACAGCCGAATCATATCAATGACTAATGAGAGTTACGTCCAGAACCTAATGAAAACCTGTCTGAGGCCACATTCCCTGTAAAGCAGATTTGAGATAGAGATTTGTGTAGAGAACATTTAACTGGGTAAAAACCTAGGAGCCAACAACTGTGGCGAAAAAGCTGAATTGGACAAAGGGAGTTGAGATGTGAGGCAGTCACAACAAATACCTCAGCTAATCTCAAGGGGGAGCTGAGAAGCTGGGGTGACCCTTCAGAGTTGCCCTAAATTGAGGCAGGAGTATGGAGTTTTAATACCTTTCACTGGCCATTCTTCAGATACGAGTTGTCCCCAAGGATGGACATCAGCTTGACAAGTTATTAATTAGATCTCCTGAGAATAAATTCTAGAGAGAATCAGCTGAGAGGCATGATTTGCCAACACTCCCAATAGCTGGGCAAACTTCAGTTTTGAGGGAGGATTTGGGTCACACACAAAAGTCTCCACAACCAATTATTCATGGGAAATTCTATGTAGGCAGAGCTATTTCATGGCCAGTTAATCAAAACTACATAATCTATTTGGTTAAGCAAAAGAAATTAAAAAGATAAAATAAAATCTATATATTAACACTCAAAAGTTTTTAATGCATTTGCCTTGCATTTCGTATGTTTTGCCTTGCATTTCGTATATTTTGCCTTGCATTTGTTTATTTGCTTTCAAAAACCTTTAGAGAACAATAATTACTAATATAATATGGAGTAGCACAGCATAGACGAGGGAAGCTAACTCTCTCCCTTTTCCCAGAACCTGGAACAGCTAAAGATCCTAAGCATTGTCAGCTTTGGTATCTGACATAGTTTGGATGTTTGTCCCCTTCAAATCTCACGTTAAAATGTGATCCCCAATGTTGGAGATAGATGCCTCCTGAATGGCTTGGTGCTGTCCTCTTGGTAATGAATGAGTTCTTACCCTGTGAGTTCATGCGATATCTGGTTGTTTAAAAGAGACTGACACCTCTTCCCTGTCTCTCTTGCTTCCGCTCTCACCATGTGATATGCTGGTTTCCCTTCACCTTCCACCATGATTGGAAGGTTCCTGATGCCCTCCCTGGAAGCAGGTGCCAGTACTATGCTTCATGTACAGCCTTCACAACAAGGAGCCAAATAAACCTCATTTCTTTATAAATAACCCAGCCTCAGGTATTTCTTTATAACAATGCAAAAGGGCTAACAGAGTATCATTCATGGACAGTGAGTGTATTAGTCAATTTTCATGCTGCTGATAAAGACATACCCAAGACTGGGTAATTTATAAAGAAAAAGAGGTTTAATGAATTCACATATCTGTACCGCTACCTGTATAAATATGGAAATATCTTCACCGCTACCTGTACAAACATGGAAATATCTACACCGCCTCCTCTTTAAACATGGAAATATCTACACCGCTATGTGTATAAACAAGGAAATATCTACAGTGCCATCTCTATAAACATGGAAATATCTACACCGCTATCTGTATGAACATGAAAATATCTACAGCGACATCTGTATAAATATGGAAGTATATACACCGCCATCCATATAAACATGGAAATATCTACACCGCCATCTGTATAAACATGGAAATGTCTACACCGCCATCTGCATAAACATGGAAATATATACACCGCCACATATATAAACATGGAAATATCCAAGCCGCCATCTCTATAAACTTGGAAATATCTACACCGCTATCTGAATAAACATGGAAATATCTACACCGCTATCTGTATAAACATGGAAATATCTACACCGCTATCTGTGTAAACATGGAAATATCTACACCGCTATCTCTATAAACATGGAAATATCTACACCACCATCTGTATAAACATGGAAATATCTACACCGTCATCTGTATAAACATGGAAATATCTACACCGCCATCTGTATCAAAATGGAATTATCTACACCGCCATCTGTATGATCATGGAAATATCTACAATGTTATCTGTATAAACACAGAAATATCTACACCTCAATCTGCATAAACATGGAAATATCTACACTGTTATCGGTTTAAACATGGAAATAACTAGACTGCTATCTCTATAAACATGGAAATATCTACACCGCTATCGGTAAAAACTTGGAAATGACTACACTGCTCTCTGTATAAACATGGAAATATCTTCACCGCAATCTGTATAAACATGTAAATATCTACACCGCCATCTGTAAGAACATGGAATTATCTAAACCGCCATCTATATCAACATGGAAATATATACACCGCCTTCTGTATCAACATAGAAATATCTTCACCGCCATCTGTATGAACCTGGAAATATCTGTACTGCCATCTGTATGAAAATGGAAAAATATACACCGCTATCTGTATGAACATGGAAATATCTACACTGCTATCTGTATGAACATGGAAATATCTACACCGCTATCCATTTGAACATGGAAATATCTACCCCGCTATCTGTATAAACATGGAAATATCTACAATGTTATCTCAATAAACATGGAAATAACTACAACGCTATATGTATAAACATGGAAATATCTAGACCTTCATCTCTATAAACATGGAAATATCTACACTGCCATCTGTATAAGCATGGAAATATCTACACGGCCTTCTGTACAAACATGGAAATATCTACACCGCCATCTGTATAAAGATGGAAATATATACAGCGCTATCTGTATAAACATGGAAATATCTACACCGCTATCTGTATAAACATGAAAATATTTACACCGCTATCTGTATAAACATGGAAATATCTACACCGCGATCTGTATAAACATGGAAATATCTACACCATTATCTGTATAAACATGGAAGTATCCACACCGCTATCTCTATAAACATGTAAATAAGCACACTGCTATCTCTGTAAACATGGAAATATCTAGATCGCCATCTCTATAAACACGGAAATATCTACAACGCCATCTGTATGAACATGGAAATATCTACACCGCCAACCATATAAAGATGGATATATCTACACCGCTCTCTGTACGAACATGGAAAAATCTTCACCGCTATCTGTATAAACTTGGAAATGTCTACACGGCCATCTCTATAAACATGGATATATCTACAATTCTATCTGTGTAAACATGGAAATGTCTACGCCGCTATCTGGGTAAACATGGAAATACCTACTCCGCTATCTGTATAAACACAGAAATATCTACACTGCTATCTGTATAAACATGGAAATATCTACACCGTTATCTGTATAAACTTGGAAATAACTACACGGCTATCTCTATAAACATGGAAATATCTGCACCGCTATCTGTATAAACATGGAAATATCTACATTGCTATCTGTAAAACAGGGAAATATCTACACCGCTATCTCTATAAACGTCTAAATATCTACAGTGCTCTCTGTATAAACATGGAAATATCTACACCGCTATCTGCAAAAACATGGAAATATCTACGCCGCTATCTCTATAAACATGGAAATATGTACACCGCTATATCTATAAACATGGAATTATCTACACTGCCATCTGTATAAACATGGAAATATCAACACCGCTATGGTATAAACATGGAAATATCTACACTGCTATCTGTATAAACATGGAAATTCCTTCACCGCTATCTGTATAAACACGGAAATATCTACACCGCCATCTCTTTAAACATGGAAATATCTACACCGCAATCGGTATAAATGTGGAAATATCTACACCACTATCTCTATAAACATGGAAATATCTACACTGCCATCTGTATGAACACGGAAATATCTACACCGCTATCTGTATAAACATGCAAATATCTACACCACTAACTCTATAAACATGGAAATATCTACACCACTAAATCTATAAACATGGAAATATCTACACTGCCATCTGTATAAACATGGAAATAGCTACAGCGCCATCAGTATGAACATGGAAATATCTACACCACCATTGGTATGAACATGGAAATATCTACACAGCCATCTGTATGAACATGGAAATATCTACAGCGTCATCTGTATGAACATGGAAATGTCTACACAGCCATCTGTATGAACACTGAAATATCTTCACGCCATCTGTATGAACATGGAAATATCTACACCGCCATCTGTATGAACATGGAAATATCTACACCGACATCTGTATGAACATGGAAATATCTACACCGCTATTTGTATGAACATGAAATATCTATACTGCTATCTGTATGAACACGGAAATATCTACACCACTCTCTGTATAAACATGGAAATATCTACACTTATCTGTGAAACAGGGAAATATCTACAACGCTATCTCTAAAAAGATGAAAATATCTACACCACTATCTCTATAATCATGGAAATATCTACACTGCCATCTCTATAAAGATTGAAATACATAGACTGCTATCTTATGAACTTGGAAATATCTACACCGCCATGTGTATAAAGATGGAAATATCTACACCGCTATCTGTATGAACATGGAAATATCTACACAGCCATCTGTATAAAGATGGAATTATCTACACCGCTATCTGTATGGTCATGGAAATATCTACCCCACTATCTGTATAAACATGGAAATATCTACTCCGCTATCTGAATAAACATGGAAATATCTACACCGTTATCTGTATAAACTTGGAAATAACTACACGGCTATCTCTATAAACATGGAAATATCTGCACCGCTATCTGAATAAACATGGAAATATCTACATTGCTATCTGTAAAACAGGGAAATATCTACACCGCTATCTCTATAAACGTCTAAATATCTACAGTGCTCTCTGTATAAACATGGAAATATCTACACCGCTATCTGCAAAAACATGGAAATATCTACGCCGCTATCTCTATAAACATGGAAATATGTACACCGCTATATCTATAAACATGGAATTATCTACACTGCCATCTGTATAAACATGGAAATATCAACACCGCTATGGTATAAACATGGAAATATCTACACTGCTATCTGTATAAACATGGAAATTCCTTCACCGCTATCTGTATAAACACGGAAATATCTACACCGCCATCTCTTTAAACATGGAAATATCTACACCACAATCGGTATAAATGTGGAAATATCTACACCACTATCTCTATAAACATGGAAATATCTACACTGCCATCTGTATGAACACGGAAATATCTACACCGCTATCTGTATAAACATGCAAATATATACACCACTAACTCTATAAACATGGAAATATCTACACCACTAAATCTATAAACATGGAAATATCCACACTGCCATCTGTATAAACATGGAAATAGCTACAGCGCCATCAGTATGAACATGGAAATATCTACACCACCATTGGTATGAACATGGAAATATCTACACAGCCATCTGTATGAACATGGAAATATCTACAGCGTCATCTGTATGAACATGGAAATGTCTACACAGCCATCTGTATGAACACTGAAATATCTTCACGCCATCTGTATGAACATGGAAATATCTACACCGCCATCTGTATGAACATGGAAATATCTACACCGACATCTGTATGAACATGGAAATATCTACACCGCTATCTGTATGAACATGAAATATCTACACTGCTATCTGTATGAACACGGAAATATCTACACCACTCTCTGTATAAACATGGAAATATCTACACTTATCTGTGAAACAGGGAAATATCTACAACGCTATCTCTAAAAAGATGAAAATATCTACACCACTATCTCTATAATCATGGAAATATCTACACTGCCATCTCTATAAAGATTGAAATACATAGACTGCTATCTTATGAACTTGGAAATATCTACACCGCCATGTGTATAAAGATGGAAATATCTACACCGCTATCTGTATGAACATGGAAATATCTACACAGCCATCTGTATAAAGATGGAATTATCTACACCGCTATCTGTATGGTCATGGAAATATCTACCCCACTATCTGTATAAACATGGAAATATCTACTCCGCTATCTGAATAAACATGGAAATATCTACACCGCAATCTCTATAAACATGGAAATAACTACAGTGCTATGTGTATAAACATGGAAATATCTAGACCTCCATCTTTATAAACATGGAAATATCTACACCGCCATCTCCATAAACATGGAGATACCTAAACCGCCATCTGTATGAACATGGAATTATCTACACCGCCATCTCTATAAAGATGGAAACATCTACACCGACATCTGTATAAACATGGAAATATCTACACCTCTATCTGTATAATGATGGAAATATCTACACCGCTATCTGAATAAACATGTAAATATCTACATCGCCATCTTCATAAACATGGAAATATCTACACCGCAATCTCTATAAACATGGAAATATCTACACCAATATCTGTGTGAATATGGAAATATCTACACTGCCAACCGTATGAAGATGGAAATATCTACACCGCTCACTGTATGAACATGGAAATATCTACACTGCTATCTGTATGAACATGGAAATATCTACACCGCTATCTCTATAAACATGGCAATATCTACACCGATATCTGTATAAACATGGAAATATCTACCCCGCTATCTGTATAAACATGGAAATATCTACACCGCTATCTTTATAAACATGGGAATGTCTACAGCACCCTCTGTATTAGCATGGAAATATCTACACCGCCACCTGTATAAAGATGGAAATATCTACAGCGCTATCTGTATAAACATGGAAATATCTACACCGCTTTCTGAATAAACTTGGAAATATCTACAACGCCATCTGTATGAACATGGAAATATCTACACCGCCAACCATATAAAGATGGATATATCTACACCGCTCTCTGTACGAACATGGAAAAATCTTCACCGCTATCTGTATAAACATGGAAATGTCTACACGGCCATCTCTATAAACATGGATATATCTACAATTCTATCTGTGTAAACATGGAAATGTCTACGCCGCTATCTGGGTAAACATGGAAATACCTACTCCGCTATCTGTATAAACACAGAAATATCTACACTGCTATCTGTATAAACATGGAAATATCTACACCGTTATCAGTATAAACTTGGAAATAACTACACGGCTATCTCTATAAACATGGAAATATCTGCACCGCTATCTGTATAAACATGGAAATATCTACATTGCTATCTGTAAAACAGGGAAATATCTACACCGCTATCTCTATAAACGTGTAAATATCTACAGTGCACTCTGTATAAACATGGAAATATCTACACCGCTATCTGCAAAAACATGGAAATATCTACGCCGCTATCTCTATAAACATGGAAATATGTACACCGCTATATCTATAAACATGGAATTATCTACACTGCCATCTGTATAAACATGGAAATATCAACACCGCTATTGTATAAACATGGAAATATCTACACTGCTATCAGTATAAACATGGAAATTCCTTCACCGCTATCTGTATAAACACGGAAATATCTACACCGCCATCTCTTTAAACATGGAAATATCTACACCGCAATCGGTATAAATGTGGAAATATCTACACCACTATCTCTATAAACATGGAAATATCTACACTGCCATCTGTATGAACACGGAAATATCTACACAGCTATCTGTATAAACATGCAAATATCTACACCACTAACTCTATAAACATGGAAATATCTACACCACTAAATCTATAAAGATGGAAATATCTACACTGCCATCTGTATAAACATGGAAATAGCTACAGCGCCATCAGTATTAACATGGAAATATCTACACCACCATTGGTATGAACATGGAAATATCTACACAGCCATCTGTATGAACATGGAAATATCTACAGCGTCATCTGTATGAACATGGAAATGTCTACACAGCCATCTGTATGAACACTGAAATATCTTCACGCCATCTGTATGAACATGGAAATATCTACACCGCCATCTGTATGAACATGGAAATATCTACACCGACATCTGTATGAACATGGAAATATCTACACCGCTATCTGTATGAACATGAAATATCTACACCGCTATCTGTATGAACACGGAAATATCTACACCACTCTCTGTATAAACATGGAAATATCTACACTTATCTGTGAAACAGGGAAATATCTACAACGCTATCTCTAAAAAGATGAAAATATCTACACCACTCTCTCTATAATCATGGAAATATCTACACTGCCATCTCTATAAAGATTGAAATACATAGACTGCCATCTTATGAACTTGGAAATATCTACACCGCCATGTGTATAAAGATGGAAATATCTACACCGCTATCTGTATGAACATGGAAATATCTACACAGCCATCTGTATAAAGATGGAATTATCTACACCGCTATCTGTATGGTCATGGAAATATCTACCCCACTATCTGTATAAACATGGAAATATCTACTCCGCTATCTGAATAAACATGGAAATATCTACACCACAATCTCTATAAACATGGAAATAACTACAGTGCTATGTGTATAAACATGGAAATATCTAGACCTCCATCTTTATAAACATGGAAATATCTACACCGCCATCTCTATAAACATGGAGATACCTAAACCGCCATCTGTATGAACATGGAATTATCTACACCGCCATCTCTATAAAGATGGAAACATCTACACCGACATCTGTATAAACATGGAAATATCTACACCTCTATCTGTATAATGATGGAAATATCTACACCGCTATCTGAATAAACATGTAAATATCTACATCGCCATCTTCATAAACATGGAAATATCTACACCGCAATCTCTATAAACATGGAAATATCTACACCAATATCTGTGTGAACATGGAAATATCTACACTGCCAACCGTATGAAGATGGAAATATCTACACCGCTCACTGTATGAACATGGAAATATCTACACTGCTATCTGTATGAACATGGAAATATCTACACCGCTATCTCTATAAACATGGCAATATCTACACCGATATCTGTATAAACATGGAAATATCTACCCCGCTATCTGTATAAACATGGAAATATCTACACCGCTATCTTTATAAACATGGGAATGTCTACAGCACCCTCTGTATTAGCTTGGAAATATCTACACCGCCACCTGTATAAAGATGGAAATATCTACAGCGCTATCTGTATAAACATGGAAATATCTACACCGCTTTCTGAATAAACTTGGAAATATCTACAGTGCTATCTGTACAAACATGGAAATAGCTACACCGCTATCTGTATAAACATGGAAATATCTACACCGCTATCTCAATAAACATGGAAAAATCTTCACCGCTATCTGTATAAACTTGGAAATATCTACACCGCTATCTGCATAAACATGGAAATATCTACAGTGCTATCTGTATAAACATGGAAATATCTACACCGCTATCTGTATGAAGATGGTAATATCTACACCCCCATCTGTATAAACATGGAAATATCTACACCGCTATGTGTATGAATATGAAAGTATCTACAGCACCATCGGTATAAAAATGCAAGTATCTAAACCGCTATCTCTATAAAGATGGAAATATCTACACTGCCATCTGTGTAAACATGGAAATATGTACACCGCCATCTGTATGAACATGAAAATAACTACACCACTATCTCTATAAACATGGAAATATCTACACCGATATCTGTTTAAACAAGGAAATATCTACAACGCCATGTCTATAAATATGGAAATATCTACACTGTCACCTCTATAAACAGGGAAATATCTAAACCATCATCCGTATGAGCATGGAAATATCTACACCGCGATCTCTCTAAAGATGCAAATATCTACACCGCCGTCTGTATAAACATGGGAATACCTACACCGCTATCTGTAAAAACATGGAAATATCTACACTGCTTTCTGTATGAACATGGAAATACCTTCACCTCTATCTGTATAACGATGGAAATTTCTACACTGCCATCTGCATAAACATGGAAATATCTACACCGCTATCTTTATATACATGGAAATATCTACACCGCTATCCGTATAATCATGGAAATTACTTCATCGCTATCTCTATCAACATCGAAATATCTACACCGCTATCTCCGTAAACATGGAAATATCTACACTGCTATCTGTATGAACATGGAAATATCTACACCGCTATCTGTGTAAACATGCATACATCTTCACCGCTATCTGCATGAAAATGGAAATATCTACACAGCTATCTGCATATACATGGAAATATCTACAAAGCTATCTCTTACACATGGAAATAACTACACTGCTATCTCTATAAACATGGAAATATCTACACCGCCATCTGTATGAACATGGAAATATCTGCACCGCCATCTGTATGAACACATAAATATCTACACCGCCATCTGTATTAAGATGGAGATATCTACACCGGTTTCTGTATAAACATGGAAATATCTACACCGCTATCTGTATAAACATGGAAATATCTGCACCGCTATCTGTATAAACATGGAAATATCTACACCACTACCTGTATAAACATAGAAATATCAGCACCGCTATCTGTATGAACATGGAAATAGCTACACAGCCATCTGGATGAACATGGAAATATCTACACCGCTATCTGTATGAACATGGAAATAGCTACACCGCTATCTGTATGAACATGGATATATCTACACAGCCATCTGGATGAACATGAAAATATCCACACTGCTATCTGTATGAACATGGATATAGCTACACCGCTATCTGTATGAACATGGAAATAACTACACCGCTATCTGTATGAACATGGAAATATCTACACCGCTATCTATATGAACATGGAAATATCGTCACCGCCATCTGTACGAACATGGATATATCTACACTGCCAACTGGATGAACATGGAAATATCTACACCGTTTTCTGTATGAACATGGAAATATCTACACCGATATCTGTGTAAACATGCATACATCTTCACCGCTATCTGTATAAACATGGAAATATCTACACCGCTATGTGTATGAACATGGAAATATCTACACCGCTATCTGTTTGAAGATGGAAATATCTACACCGCTATCTGCATGAAAATGGAAATATCTACACAGCTATCTGCATATACATGGAAATATCTACAAAGCTCTCTCTTTACACATGGAAATAACTACACTGCTATCTCTATAAACATGGATATATCTACACCGCCATCTGTATGAACATGGAAATATCTGCACCGCCTTCTGCATGAACATATAAATATCTACACCGCCATCTGTATTAAGATGGAGATATCTACACCACTATCTGTATAAACATGGAAATATCTACACCGCTATCTGTATAAACATGGAAATATCTACACCGCTATCTGTATAAACATGGAAATATCTACACCACTACCTGTAAAAACATGGAAATATCAGCACCGCTATCTGTATGAACATGGAAATATCTACACCGCTATCTGTATGAACATGGAAATATCTACGCCACTATCTGTATGAACATGGAAATATCTACACCGCCATCTGTATGAACGTGGAAATATATGCACCGCCATCTGTATGAACATATAAATATCTACACCGTCATCTGTATAAACATGGAAATATCTACACCGCCATCTGTATCAAAATGGAAATATCTACACCGCCATCTGTATGATCATGGAAATATCTACAATGTTATCTGTATAAACACAGAAATATCTACACCTCTATCTGCATAAACATGGAAATATCTACACTGTTATCAGTTTAAACATGGAAATAACTAGACTGCTATCTCTATAAACATGGAAATATCTACACCGCTATCGGTAAAAACTTGGAAATGACTACACTGCTCTCTGTATAAACATGGAAATATCTTCACCGCTATCTGTATAAACATGTAAATATCTACACCGCCATCTGTAAGAACATGGAATTATCTACACCGCCATCTATATCAACATGGAAATATATACACCGCCTTCTGTATCAACATAGAAATATCTTCACCGCCATCTGTATGAACCTGGAAATATCTGTACTGCCATCTGTATGAAAATGGAAAAATATACACCGCTATCTGTATGAACGTGGAAATATCTACACTGCTATCTGTATGAACATGGAAATATCTACACCGCTATCCATTTGAACATGGAAATATCTACCCCGCTATCTGTATAAACATGGAAATATCTACAATGTTATCTCAATAAACATGGAAATAACTACAACGCTATATGTATAAACATGGAAATATCTAGACCTTCATCTCTATAAACATGGAAATATCTACACTGCCATCTGTATAAGCATGGAAATATCTACACGGCCTTCTGTACAAACATGGAAATATCTACACCGCCATCTGTATAAAGATGGAAATATATACAGCGCTATCTGTATAAACATGGAAATATCTACACCGCTATCTGTATAAACATGAAAATATTTACACCGCTATCAGTATAAACATGGAAATATCTACACCGCGATCTGTATAAACATGGAAATATCTACACCATTATCTGTATAAACATGGAAGTATCCACACCGCTATCTCTATAAACATGTAAATAAGTACACTGCTATCTCTGTAAACATGGAAATATTTAGATCACCATCTCTATAAACACGGAAATATCTACAACGCCATCTGTATGAACATGGAAATATCTACACCGCCAACCATATAAAGATGGATATATCTACACCGCTCTCTGTACGAACATGGAAAAATCTTCACCGCTATCTGTATAAACATGGAAATGTCTACACGGCCATCTCTATAAACATGGATATATCTACAATTCTATCTGTGTAAACATGGAAATGTCTACGCCGCTATCTGGGTAAACATGGAAATACCTACTCCGCTATCTGTATAAACACAGAAATATCTACACTGCTATCTGTATAAACATGGAAATATCTACACCGTTATCTGTATAAACTTGGAAATAACTACACGGCTATCTCTATAAACATGGAAATATCTGCACCGCTATCTGTATAAACATGGAAATATCTACATTGCTATCTGTAAAACAGGGAAATATCTACACCGCTATCTCTATAAACGTCTAAATATCTACAGTGCTCTCTGTATAAACATGGAAATATCTACACCGCTATCTGCAAAAACATGGAAATATCTACGCCGCTATCTCTATAAACATGGAAATATGTACACCGCTATATCTATAAACATGGAATTATCTACACTGCCATCTGTATAAACATGGAAATATCAACACCGCTATTGTATAAACATGGAAATATCTACACTGCTATCTGTATAAACATGGAAATTCCTTCACCGCTATCTGTATAAACACGGAAATATCTACACCGCCATCTCTTTAAACATGGAAATATCTACACCGCAATCGGTATAAATGTGGAAATATCTACACCACTATCTCTATAAACATGGAAATATCTACACTGCCATCTGTATGAACACGGAAATATCTACACCGCTATCTGTATAAACATGCAAATATCTACACCACTAACTCTATAAACATGGAAATATCTACACCACTAAATCTATAAAGATGGAAATATCTACACTGCCATCTGTATAAACATGGAAATAGCTACAGCGCCATCAGTATGAACATGGAAATATCTACACCACCATTGGTATGAACATGGAAATATCTACACAGCCATCTGTATGAACATGGAAATATCTACAGCGTCATCTGTATGAACATGGAAATATCTACACAGCCATCTGTATGAACACTGAAATATCTTCACGCCATCTGTATGAACATGGAAATATCTACACCGCCATCTGTATGAACATGGGAATATCTACACCGACATCTGTATGAACATGGAAATATCTACACCGCTATCTGTATGAACATGAAATATCTACACCGCTATCTGTATGAACACGGAAATATCTACACCACTCTCTGTATAAACATGGAAATATCTACACTTATCTGTGAAACAGGGAAATATCTACAACGCTATCTCTAAAAAGATGAAAATATCTACACCACTATCTCTATAATCATGGAAATATCTACACTGCCATCTCTATAAAGATTGAAATACATAGACTGCTATCTTATGAACTTGGAAATATCTACACCGCCATGTGTATAAAGATGGAAATATCTACACCGCTATCTGTATGAACATGGAAATATCTACACAGCCATCTGTATAAAGATGGAATTATCTACACCGCTATCTGTATGGTCATGGAAATATCTACCCCACTATCTGTATAAACATGGAAATATCTACTCCGCTATCTGAATAAACATGGAAATATCTACACCGCAATCTCTATAAACATGGAAATAACTACAGTGCTATGTGTATAAACATGGAAATATCTAGACCTCCATCTTTATAAACATGGAAATATCTACACCGCCATCTCTATAAACATGGAGATACCTAAACCGCCATCTGTATGAACATGGAATTATCTACACCGCCATCTCTATAAAGATGGAAACATCTACACCGACATCTGTATAAACATGGAAATATCTACACCTCTATCTGTATAATGATGGAAATATCTACACCGCTATCTGAATAAACATGTAAATATCTACATCGCCATCTTCATAAACATGGAAATATCTACACCGCAATCTCTATAAACATGGAAATATCTACACCAATATCTGTGTGAACATGGAAATATCTACACTGCCAACCGTCTGAAGATGGAAATATCTACACCGCTCACTGTATGAACATGGAAATATCTACACTGCTATCTGTATGAACATGGAAACATCTACACCGCTATCTCTATAAACATGGCAATATCTACACCGATATCTGTATAAACATGGAAATATCTACCCCGCTATCTGAATAAACATGGAAATATCTACACCGCTATCTTTATAAGCATGGGAATGTCTACAGCACCCTCTGTATTAGCATGGAAATATCTACACCGCCACCTGTATAAAGATGGAAATATCTACAGCGCTATCTATATAAACATGGAAATATCTACACCGCTTTCTGAATAAACTTGGAAATATCTACAATGCCATCTGTATGAACATGGAAATATCTACACCGCCAACCATATAAAGATGGATATATCTACACCGCTCTCTGTACGAACATGGAAAAATCTTCACCGCTATCTGTATAAACATGGAAATGTCTACACGGCCATCTCTATAAACATGGATATATCTACAATTCTATCTGTGTAAACATGGAAATGTCTATGCCGCTATCTGGGTAAACATGGAAATACCTACTCCGCTATCTGTATAAACACAGAAATATCTACACTGCTATCTGTATAAACATGGAAATATCTACACCGTTGTCTGTATAAACTTGGAAATAACTACACGGCTATCTCTATAAACATGGAAATATCTGCACCGCTATCTGTATAAACATGGAAATATCTACATTGCTATCTGTAAAACAGGGAAATATCTACACCGCTATCTCTATAAACGTCTAAATATCTACAGTGCTCTCTGTATAAACATGGAAATATCTACACCGCTATCTGCAAAAACATGGAAATATCTACGCCGCTATCTCTATAAACATGGAAATATGTACACCGCTATATCTATAAACATGGAATTATCTACACTGCCATCTGTATAAACATGGAAATATCAACACCGCTATTGTATAAACATGGAAATATCTACACTGCTATCTGTATAAACATGGAAATTCCTTCACCGC
Source organism: Gorilla gorilla gorilla (assembly GCF_029281585.2). Taxonomy (NCBI): domain Eukaryota; kingdom Metazoa; phylum Chordata; class Mammalia; order Primates; family Hominidae; genus Gorilla; species Gorilla gorilla. The sequence continues at coordinate 157,994,628 of NC_073231.2, read as the reverse complement.
TATCTGTATAAACACGGAAATATCTACACCGCCATCTCTTTAAAAATGGAAATATCTACACCGCAATCGGTATAAATGTGGAAATATCTACACCACTATCTCTATAAACATGGAAATATCTACACTGCCATCTGTATGAACACGGAAATATCTACACCGCTATCTGTATAAACATGCAAATATCTACACCACTAACTCTATAAACATGGAAATATCTACACCACTAAATCTATAAAGATGGAAATATCTACACTGCCATCTGTATAAACATGGAAATAGCTACAGCGCCATCAGTATTAACATGGAAATATCTACACCACCATTGGTATGAACATGGAAATATCTACACAGCCATCTGTATGAACATGGAAATATCTACAGCGTCATCTGTATGAACATGGAAATATCTACACAGCCATCTCTATGAACACTGAAATATCTTCACGCCATCTGTATGAACATGGAAATATCTACACCGCCATCTGTATGAACATGGAAATATCTACACCGACATCTGTATGAACATGGAAATATCTACACCGCTATCTGTATGAACATGAAATATCTACACCGCTATCTGTATGAACACGGAAATATCTACACCACTCTCTGTATAAACATGGAAATATCTACACTTATCTGTGAAACAGGGAAATATCTACAACGCTATCTCTAAAAAGATGAAAATATCTACACCACTATCTCTATAATCATGGAAATATCTACACTGCCATCTCTATAAAGATTGAAATACATAGACTGCCATCTTATGAACTTGGAAATATCTACACCGCCATGTGTATAAAGATGGAAATATCTACACCGCTATCTGTATGAACATGGAAATATCTACACAGCCATCTGTATAAAGATGGAATTATCTACACCGCTATCTGTATGGTCATGGAAATATCTACCCCACTATCTGTATAAACATGGAAATATCTACTCCGCTATCTGAATAAACATGGAAATATCTACACCGCAATCTCTATAAACATGGAAATAACTACAGTGCTATGTGTATAAACATGGAATTATCTAGACCTCCATCTTTATAAACATGGAAATATCTACACCGCCATCTCTATAAACATGGAGATACCTAAACCGCCATCTGTATGAACATGGAATTATCTACACCGCCATCTCTATAAAGATGGAAACATCTACACCGACATCTGTATAAACATGGAAATATCTACACCTCTATCTGTATAATGATGGAAATATCTACACCGCTATCTGAATAAACATGTAAATATCTACATCGCCATCTTCATAAACATGGAAATATCTACACCGCAATCTCTATAAACATGGAAATATCTACACCAATATCTGTGTGAACATGGAAATATCTACACTGCCAACCGTATGAAGATGGAAATATCTACACCGCTCACTGTATGAACATGGAAATATCTACACTGCTATCTGTATGAACATGGAAATATCTACACCGCTATCTCTATAAACATGGCAATATCTACACCGATATCTGTATAAACATGGAAATAACTACCCCGCTATCTGAATAAACATGGAAATATCTACACCGCTATCTTTATAAACATGGGAATGTCTACAGCACCCTCTGTATTAGCATGGAAATATCTACACCGCCACCTGTATAAAGATGGAAATATCTACAGCGCTATCTGTATAAACATGGAAATATCAACACCGCTTTCTGAATAAACTTGGAAATATCTACAGTGCTATCTGTACAAACATGGAAATAGCTACACCGCTATCTGTATAAACATGGAAATATCTACACCGCTATCTCAATAAACATGGAAAAATCTTCACCGCTATCTGTATAAACTTGGAAATATCTACACCGCTATCTGCATAAACATGGAAATATCTACAGTGCTATCTGTATAAACATGGAAATATCTACACCGCTATCTGTATGAAGATGGTAATATCTACACCCCCATCTGTATAAACATGGAAATATCTACACCGCTATGTGTATGAATATGAAAGTATCTACAGCACCATCGGTATAAAATTGCAAGTATCTAAACCGCTATCTCTATAAAGATGGAAATATCTACACTGCCATCTGTGTGAACATGGAAATATATACACCGCCATCTGTATGAACATGAAAATATCTACACCACTATCTCTATAAACATGGAAATATCTACACCGATATCTGTTTAAACAAGGAAATATCTACAACACCATGTCTATAAATATGGAAATATCTACACTGTCACCTCTATAAACAGGGAAATATCTAAACCATCATCCGTATGAGCATGGAAATATCTACACCGCGATCTCTCTAAAGATGCAAATATCTACACCGCCGTCTGTATAAACATGGGAATACCTACACCGCTATCTGTAAAAACATGGAAATATCTACACTGCTTTCTGTATGAACATGGAAATACCTTCACCTCTATCTGTATAATGATGGAAATTTCTACACTGCCATCTGCATAAACATGGAAATATCTACACCGCTATCTTTATATACATGGAAATATCTACACCGCTATCCGTATAATCATGGAAATTACTTCATCGCTATCTCTATCAACATCGAAATATCTACACCGCTATCTCTGTAAACATGGAAATATCTACACTGCTATCTGTATGAACATGGAAATATCTACACCGCTATCTGTGTAAACATGCATACATCTTCACCGCTATCTGCATGAAAATGGAAATATCTACACAGCTATCTGCTTATACATGGAAATATCTACAAAGCTATCTCTTACACATGGAAATAACTACACTGCTATCTCTATAAACATGGAAATATCTACACCGCCATCTGTATGAACATGGAAATATCTGCACCGCCATCTGTATGAACACATAAATATCTACACCGCCATCTGTATTAAGATGGAGATATCTACACCGGTTTCTGTATAAACATGGAAATATCTACACCGATATCTGTATAAACATGGAAATATCTACACCGCTATCTGTATAAACATGGAAATATCTACACCACTACCTGTATAAACATAGAAATATCAGCACCGCTATCTGTATGAACATGGAAATAGCTACACAGCCATCTGGATGAACATGGAAATATCTACACCGCTATCTGTATGAACATGGAAATAGCTACACCGCTATCTGTATGAACATGGAAATATCTACACCCCAATCTGTATGAACATGGAAATATCTACACCGCTATCTGTATGAACATGGAAATATCTTCACTGCCATCTGTATGAACATGGATATATCTACACAGCAATCTGGATGAACATGAAAATATCCACACTGCTATCTGTATGAACATGGATATAGCTACACCGCTATCTGTATGAAAATGGAAATATCTACACCGCTATCTGTATGAACATGGAAATATCTACACCGCTATCTGTATGAACATGGAAATATCTTCACCGCCATCTGTACGAACATGGATATATCTACACTGCCAACTGGATGAACATGGAAATATCTACACCGTTTTCTGTATGAACATGGAAATATCTACACCGATATCTGTGTAAACATGCATACATCTTCACCGCTATCTGTATAAACATGGAAATATCTACACCGCTATGTGTATGAACATGGAAATATCTACACCGCTATCTGTTTGAAGATGGAAATATCTACACCGCTATCTGCATGAAAATGGAAATATCTACACAGCTATCTGCATATACATGGAAATATCAACAAAGCTCTCTCTTTACACATGGAAATAACTACACTGCTATCTCTATAAACATGGATATATCTACACCGCCATCTGTATGAACATGGAAATATCTGCACCGCCTTCTGCATGAACATATAAATATCTACACCACCATCTGTATTAAGATGGAGATATCTACACCACTATCTGTATAAACATGGAAATATCTACACCGCTATCTGTATAAACATGGAAATATCTACACCGCTATCTGTATAAACATGGAAATATCTACACCACTACCTGTAAAAACATGGAAATATCAGCACCGCTATCTGTATGAACATGGAAATATCTACACCGCTATCTGTATGAACATGGAAATATCTACACCACTATCTGTATGAACATGGAAATATCTACACCGCCATCTGTATGAACGTGGAAATATCTGCACCGCCATCTGTATGAACATATAAATATCTACACAGCCATCTGTATTAAGATGGAGATATCTACACCGCTATCTGTATAAACATGGAGATATCTACACCGCTATCTATATAAACATGGAAATATCTACACCGCTATCTCTATAAACATGGAAATATCTACACCGCTACCTGTATGAACATGGAAATATCAGCACCGCTATCTGTATGAACATGGAAATATCTACACCGCTATCTGTTTGAACATGGAAATATCTACACCGCTGTCTGCATGAAAATGGAAATATCTACACAGCTATCTGCATACACATGGAAATATCTACACAGCTATCTCTTTACACATGGAAATAACTACACCGCTATCTCTATAAACATGGAAATATCTATACCGCCATCTGTATGAACATGGAAATATCTGCACCGCCATCTGTATGAACATATAAATATCTACACCGCCATCTGTATTAAGAAGGAGATAACTACACCGCTATCTGTATAAACATGGAAATATCTACACCGCTATCTGAATAAACATGGAAATATCTACACCGCTTTCTGTATAAACATGGATATATCTACACCGCTACCTGTATAAACATGGAAATATCAGCACCGCTATCGGTATGAACTTGGAAATATCTGCACCGCTATCTGTATGAGCATGGAAATATCTACACTGCTATCTGTATGAACATGGAAATATCTACACCGCTATCTCTATAAACATGGCAATATCTACACCGATATCTGTATAAACATGGAAATATCTACCCCGCTATCTGTATAAACATGGAAATATCTACACCTCTATCTCTATAAACATGGGAATGTCTACAGCACCCTCTGTTTTAGCATGGAAATATCTACACCGCCACCTGTATAAAGATAGAAATATCTACAGCTCTATCTGTATAAACAAGGAAATATCTACACTGCTATCTGAATAAACATGGAAATATCTACAGTGATATCTGTACAAACATGGAAATAGCTACACCGCTATCTGTATAAACATGAAATATCTACACCGCTATCTCAATAAACATGGAAAAATCTTCACCGCTATCTGTATAAACTTGGAAATATCTACACCGCTATCTGCATAAACATGGAAATATCTACAGTGCTATCTGCATAAACATGGAAATATCTACACCGCTATCTGTATGAAGATGGTAATATCTACACCTCTATCTGTATAAACATGGAAATATCTACAACGCTACCTCTATGACTTGGAAATATCTAAACACCTCTCTGTATAAACAAGGAAATATCTACAACGCCATCTCTATAAACATGGAAATGTCTACACCGCCATCTGCATAAATATGGAAATATGTACACCGCTGTCTGTAAGAACATGTTAATATGTACATCCCTATCTGTATAAACATGGAAATATCTACATCGCTATCTCTATAAAAAGGAAATGTCTACACCGCTATCTGTATAAAGAAGGAAATATCTACACCGGTTTCTGTATAAACATGGAAATATCTACACCGCTATGGTATGAATATGGAAATATCTACACCACTATCTCTATAAACATGGAAATATCTACACCGCTATCTGTTTAAACAAGGAAATATCTACAACGCCATGTCAATAAATATGGAAATATCTACACTGCCACCTCTATAAACAGGGAAATATCCAAACCATCATCCGTATGAGCATGGAAATATCTACATCGCGATCTCTCTAAAGATGCAAATATCTACACCGCCGTCTGTATAAACATGGGAATACCTACACCGCTATCTGTAAAAACATGGAAATATCTACACTGATTTCTGTATGAACATGGAAATATCTACACCGCTATCTGTATGAACAATTAAATACCTACACCGCTATCTGTATGAACATGGATATACCTACACAGCCATCTGGATGAACATCGAAATATCTACACCGCTATCTGTGTAAACATGCATACAACTTCACCGCTATCTGTATAAACATGGAAATATCTACACCGCTATCTTTATGAACATGGAAATATGTACACCGCAAACTGTTTGAACAGGGAAATATATACACCGCTGTCTGCATGAAAATGGAAATATCTACACAGCTATCTGCATATACATGGAAATATCTACACAGCTATCTCTTTACACATGGAAATAACTACACCTCTATCTGTATGAACATGGAAATATCTACACCGATATCTGTATGAACATAGAAATAACTGCACCGCAATCTGAATGAACATATAAATATCTACACCGCCATCTGTATTAAGATGGAGATATCTACACCGCTATCTGTAAAAACTTGGAAATATCTACACCGCTATCTGTATGAACATGGAAATATCTACACCACTATCTGTATAAACATGGAAATATCAGCACCGCTATCTGTATGAACATGGAAATATCTACACCGCTATCTGTATGAACATGGAAATATCTACACCGCTATCTGTATGAACATGGAAATATCTACACCGCTATCTGTATGAACATAGAAATATCTACACCGCTATCTGTTTGAACATGGAAATATCTACACCGCTGTCTGCATGAAAATGGAAATATCTACACAGCTATCTGCATATACATGGAAATATCTACACAGATATCTCTTTACACATGGAAATAACTACACCGCTATCTCTATAAACATGGAAATATCTACACCGCCATCTGTATGAACATGGAAATATCTGCACCACCATCTGTATGAACATATACATATCTACACCGCCATCTGTATTAAGAAGGAGATAACCACACCGCTATCTGTATAAACATGGAAATATCTACAACGCTATCTGTATAAACATGGAAATATCTACACCGCTATCTGTATAAACATGGAAATATCTACACCGCTACCTGTATAAACATGGAAATATCAGCACCGCTATCGGTATGAACATGGAAATATCTACACCGCTATCTGTATGAACATGGAAATATCTTCACCGCCATCTGTATGAACATGGATATATCTACACAGCCATCTGGATGAACATGGAAATATCTACACCGCTATCTGTATGAACATGGAAATATCTACACCGCTATCTTTATGAACATGGAATTATCTTCACCGCCATCTGTTTTAACATGGATATGTCTACACAGCCATCTGGATGAACATGGAAATATCTACACCGCTATCTGTATGAACATGGAAATATCTACACCACTATCTGTGTAAACATGCATACATCTTCACCGCTATCTGTATAAACATGGAAAATATCTACACCGTTATCTGTATGAACATGGAAATAACTACACCGCTATCTCTATAAACATGGAAATATCTACACCGCCATCTGTATGAACATGGAAATATCTGCACCGCCATCTGTATGAACATATAAATATCTACACCGCCATCTGTATTAAGATGGAGATATCTACACCGCTATCTGTAAAAACTTGGAAATATCTACACCGCTATCTGTATAAACATGGAAATATCTACATCACTATCTGTAAGAACATGGAAATATCTACCACGCTACCTGTATAAACATGGAAATATCAGCACCGCTATCTGTATGAACATGGAAATATCTACACAGCTATCTCTATGAACATGGAAATATTCACACCGCTCTCTGTATGAACATGGAAATAGCTACACCGCAATCTGTATGAACATGGAAATATCTACACCGCTACCAGTATAAACATGGAAATATCAGCACCGCTATCTGTATGAATATGGAAATATCTACAGCGCTATCTGTATGAACTTGGAAATATCTACACCTATATCTGTATGAACATGGAAATATCTTCACTGCCATCTCTATGAATATGGATATATCTACACAGCCATCTGGATGAACAAGGAAATATCAGCACCGCTGTCTGTATGAACATGGAAATATCTACACCGCTATCTGTTTGAACATGGAAATATCTACACCGCTATGTGTATGAACATGGAAATATCCTCACCGCCATCTGTATGAACATGGATATATCTACACAGCCATCTGGATGAACATGGAAATATCTACACCGCTTTCTGTATGAACATGGAAATATCTACACCGCTATCGGTGTAAACATGCATACATCTTCAACGCTATCTGTATAAACATGGAAATATCTACACTGCTATCTGTATGAACATGGAAATATCTACACCGCTATTTGTTTGAACATGGAAATATCTACACCGCTATCTGCATGAAAATGGAAATATCTACACAGCTATCTGCATATTCATGGAAATATCTATACAGCTATCTCTTCACACATGGAAATACGTACACCGCTATCTCTATAAACATGGAAATATCTACTCCGCGATCTACATGAACATGGAAATATCTGCACCGCCATCTGCATGAACATATAAATATCTACACCGCCATCTGTATTAAGATGGAGATATCTACACCACTATCTGTATAAACATGGAAATATCTACACCGCTATGTGGATAAACATGGAAATATCTACACCACTATCTGTATGAACATGGAAATATCTACACCGCTCCCTTTTAAACATGGAAATATCAGCACCGCAATCGGTATGAACATGGAAATATCTACACCGCCATCTGTATGAACATGGAAATATCTTCACCGCCATCTGTATGAACATGGATATATCTACACAGCCATCTGTATGAACATGGAAATATCTACACCGGTATCTGTGTAAACATGCATACATCTTCACCACTATCTGTATGAACATGGAAATATCTACACCGCTATCTTTATGAATATGGAAATACCTACACCGCTAACTGTTTGAACAGGGAAATATATACACCGCTATCTGCATGAAAACGGAAATATCTACACCGCTATCTGTATGAACATGGAAATTCATACACCGCTATCTGTATGAACATGGAAATATCTACACCGCTTTCTGTATGAACATGAAAATATCTACACCACTATCTGTATGAACATGGAAATATCTTCACCGCCATCTGCATGAACATGGATATATCTACACCGCTATCTGTGTAAACATGCATACATCTTCACCGCTATCTGTATAAACATGGAAATATCTACACCGCTATCTCTATGAACATGGAAATATCTACACCGCTAACTGTTTGAACAGGGAAATATATACACCGCTATCTGCATGAAAATGGAAATATCTACACAGCTATCTGAATACACATGGAAATATCTACACAGCTATCTCTTTACACATGGAAATAACTACACCACTGTCTGTATCAACATGGAAATATCTACACCGCCATCTGTATGAACATGTTAATATCTGCACCGCCATCTGTATGAATATATAAATATCTACACCGCCATCTGTATTAAGATGGAAATATCTACACCACTATCTGCATAAACACGGAAATATCTACACCGCTATCTGTATAAACATGGAAATATCTACACCGCTATGTGTATAAACATGGAAATATCTACACCGCTATCTGTATAAACATGGAAATATCTACACCGCTACCTGTATAAACATGGAAATATCAGCACCGCTATCAGTATGAACATGGAAGTATCTACACCGTCATCTGTATGAACATGGAAATATCTTCACCGCCATCTGTATGAACATGGAAATATCTGCACCGCCATCTGTATGAACATATAAATATCTACACCGCCATCTGTATTAAGATGGAGATATCTACACCGCTATCTGTATAAACATGGAAATATCTACACCGCTATGTGTATAAACATGGAAATATCTACACCGCTATCTGTATCAACATGGAAATATCTACACCGCAACCTGTATAAACATGGAAATATCAGCACCGCTATCTGTATGAACATGGAAATATCTACACCGCCATCTGTATGAACATGGAAATATCTTCACCGCCATCTGTATGAACATGGATATGTCTACACAGCCATCTGGATGAACATGGAAATATCTACACCGCTATCTGTATGAACATGGAAATATCTTCACCGCCATCTGTATGAACATGGATACATCTACACAGCCATCTGGATGAACTTGGAAATATCTACACCGCTATCTGTATGAACATGGAAATATCTACACTGCTATCTGTATGAACATGGAAATATCTTCACCGCTATCTGTATGAACATGGAAATATCTTCAATGCCATCTGAATGAACATGGATATATCTACACAGCCGTCTGGATGAACATGGAAATATCTACACCGCTATCTGTGTAAACATGCATACATCTTCACCGCTATCTGTATAAACATGGAAATATCTACACCGCTATCTTTATGAACATGGAAATCTCTACACCGCTAGCTGTTTGAACAGGGAAATATATACACCGCTATCTGCATGAAAATGGAAATATCTACACAGCTATCTACATATACATGCAAATGTCTACACAGCTATCTCTTTACACATGGAAATAACTACACCGCTATCTGTATGAATATGGAAATATCTACACCGCCATTTGTATGAACATGGAAATATCTGCACCGCCATCTGTATGAACATATAAATATCTACACCGCCATCTGTATTAAGATGGAGATACCTACACCGCTATGTGTATAAACATGGAAATATCTACACCGCTATGTGTATAAACATGGAAATATCTACACCGCTATCTGTATAAACAAGGAAATATCTACACCGCTACCTGTATAAACATGGAAATATCAGCACCGCTATCAGTATGAACATGGAAGTATCTACACCGTCACCTGTATGAACATGGAAATATCTTCACCGCCATCTGTATGAACATGGAAATATCTGCACCGCCATCCATATGAACATATAAATATCTACACCGCCATCTGTATTAAGATGGAGATATCTACACCGCTATCTGTATAAACATGGAAATATCTACACCGCTATGTGTATAAACATGGAAATATCTACATCGCTATCTGTATAAACATGGAAATATCTACACCGCTACCTGTATAAACATGGAAATATCAGCACCGCTATCGGAATGAACATGGAAATATCTACACCGCCATCTGTATGAAAATGGAAATATCTTCACCGCCATCTGTATGAACATGGATATATCTACACAGCCATCTGTATTAACATGGAAATATCTACACCGCTACCTGTATGAAAATGGAAATATCTACACAGCTATCTGTATGAACATGGAAATATCTTCACCGCCATCTGTATGAACATGGATATGTCTACACAGCCATCTGGATGAACATGGAAATATCTACACCGCTATCTGTATGAACATGGAAATATCTACACCGCTGTGTAAACATGCATACATCTTCACCGCTATCCGTATAAGCATGGAAATATCTACACCGCTATGTGAATGAACATGGAAATATCTACACAGCTATCTGTTTGAACATTGAAATATCTACACCACTATCTGCATGAAAATGGAAATATCTACACAGCTATCTGCATATACATTGAAATACCTACACCGCTATCTGTATGAACATGGAAATATCTACACCGCTATCTGTATGAACATGGAAATATCTTCACCGCCATCTGTATGAACATGGAAATATCTGCACCGCCATCTGTATGAACATATAAGTATCTACACCGCCATCTGTATTAAGATGGAGATATCTACACCGCTATCTGTATAAACATGGAAATATCTACACCGCTATGTGTATAAAGTTGGAAATATCTACACCGCTATCTGTATCAACATGGAAATATCTACACCGCAACCTGTATAAACATGGAAATATCAGCACCGCTATCTGTATGAACATGGAAATATCTACACCGCCATCTGTATGAACATGGAAATATCTTCACCGCCATCTGTATGAACATGGATATGTCTACACAGCCGTCTGGATGAACATGGAAATATCTACACCGCTATCTGTATGAACATGGAAATATCTTCATCACCATCTGTATGAACATGGATACATCTACACAGCCATCTGGATGAACTTGGAAATATCTACACCGCTATCTGTATGAACCTTGAAATATCTACACTGCTATCTGTATGAACATGGAAATATCTTCACCGCTATCTGTATGAACATGGAAATATCTTGAATGCCATCTGTATGAACATGGATATATCTACACAGCCATCTGGATGAACATGGAAATATCTACACCGCTATCTGTGTAAACATGCATACATCTTCACCGCTATCTGTATAAACATGGAAATATCTACACCGCTACCTTTATGAACATGGAAATCTCTACACCGCTAACTGTTTGAACAGGGAAATATATACACCGCTATCTGCATGAAAATGGAAATATCTACACAGCTATCTACATATACATGCAAATGTCTACACAGCTATCTCTTTACACATGGAAATAACTACACCGCTATCTGTATGAATATGGAAATATCTACACCGCCATTTGTATGAACATGGAAATATCTGCACCGCCATCTGTATGAACATATAAATATCTACACCGCCATCTGTATTAAGATGGAGATATCTACACCGCTATGTGTATAAACATGGAAATATCTACACCGCTATGTGTATAAACATGGAAATATCTACACCGCTATCTGTATAAACAAGGAAATATCTACACCGCTACCTGTATAAACATGGAAATATCAGCACCGCTATCAGTATGAACATGGAAGTATCTACACCGTCATCTGTATGAACATGGAAATATCTTCACCGCCATCTGTATGAACATGGAAATATCTGCACCGCCATCTATATGAACATATAAATATCTACACCGCCATCTGTATTAAGATGGAGATATCTACACCGCTATCTGTATAAACATGGAAATATCTACACCGCTATGTGTATAAACATGGAAATATCTACACCGCTATCTGTATAAACATGGAAATATCTACACCGCTACCTGTATAAACATGGAAATATCAGCACCGCTATCGGAATGAACATGGAAATATCTACACCTCCATCTGTATGAAAATGGAAATAACTTCACCGCCATCTGTATGAACATGGATATATCTACACAGCCATCTGTATTAATATGGAAATATCTACACCGCTATCTGTATGAAAATGGAAATATCTACACAGCTATCTGTATGAACATGGAAATATCTTCACCGCCATCTGTATGAACATGGATATGTCTACACAGCCATCTGGATGAACATGGAAATATCTACACCGCTATCTGTATGAACATGGAAATATCTACACCGCTATCTGTGTAAACATGCATACATCTTCACCGCTATACGTATAAACATGGAAATATCTACACCGCTATGTGAATGAACATGGAAATATCTACACCGCTATCTGTTTGAACATGGAAATATCTGCACCACTATCAGCATGAAAATGGAAATATCTACACAGCTATCTGCATATACATGGAAATACCTACACCGCTATCTGTATGAACATGGAAATATCTTCACCGCCATCTGTATGAACATGGATATATCTACACAGCCATCTGGATGAACATGGAAATATCTACACCGCTATGTGTGTAAACATGCATACATCTTCACCGCTATCTGTATAAACATGGAAATATCTACACCGCTATCTGTATGAACATGGAAATATCTACACAGCTAACTGTTTGAACAGGGAAATGTATACACCGCTATGTGCATGAAAATGGAAATATCTACACTGCTATCTGTATGAACATGGAAATACATACACCGCTATCTGTATGAACATGGAAATATCTACACCGCTATCAGTATGAACATGGAAATATCTACACCGCTATCTGTATGAACATGGAAATATCTACACAGCCATCTGGATGAACATGGAAATATCTACACCACTATCTGTGTAAACATGCATACATCTTCAACGCTGTCTGTATAAACATGGAAATATCTACACCGCTATCTGTATGAACATGGAAATATCTACACCGCTATCTGTTTGAACATGGAAATATCTACACCGCTATGTGCATGAAAATGGAAATATCTACACAGCTATCTGCACATACATGGAAATATCTACACAGCTATCTCTTTACACATGGAAATAACTACACCGCTATCTGTATGAACATGGAAATATCTACACAACCATCTGTATGAATATGGAAATATCCGCACCGCCATCCGTATGAACATATAAATATCCACACGGCCATCTGTATTAAGAAGGAGATATCTACACCTCTATCTCTATAAACATGTATATATCTACACCGCTATCTGTATAAACATGGAAATATCTACACCGCTACCTGTATAAACATGGAAATATCAGCACCGCTATCTGTATGAACATGGAAATACCTACACCGCTATCTGTATGAACATGGAAATATCTACACCGATATCTGTATGAACATGGAAATATCTTAACCACCATCTGTATGAACATAGATATATCTACACAGCCATCTGGATGAACATGGAAATATCAACACCGCTGTCTGTATGAACATGGAAATATCTACACCGCTATCTGTATGAACATGGAAATATCTACACCGCTATGTGTATGAACATGGAAATATCTTCACCGCCATCTGTATGAACATGGATATATCTACACAGCCATCTGGATGAACATGGAAATATCTACACCGCTATCTGTATGAACATGGAAATATCTACACCGCTATCGGTGTAGACATGCATACATCTTCAACGCTATCTGTATAAACATGGAAATATCTACACTGCTATCTGTATGAACATGGAAATATCTACACCGCTATCTGCATGAAAATGGAAATATCTACACAGCTATCTGCATATTCATGGAAATATCTATACAGCTATCTCTTTACACATGGAAATACGTACACCGCTATCTCTATAAACATGGAAATATCTACTCCGCCATCTGCATGAACATGGAAATATCTGCACCGCCATCTGCATGAACATATAAATATCTACACCGCCATCTGTATTAAGATGGAGATATCTACACCACTATCTGTATAAACATGGAAATATATACACCACTATGTGGATAAACATGGAAATATCTACACCACTATCTGTATGAACATGGAAATATCTACACCGCTCCCTTTTAAACATGGAAATATGAGCACCGCAATCGGTATGAACATGGAAATATCTACACCGCCATCTGTATGAACATGGAAATATCTTCACCGCCATCTGTATGAACATGGATATATCTACACAGCCATCTGTATGAACATGGAAATATCTTCACCGCCATCTGTATGAACATGGATATGTCTACACAGCCATCTAGAAGAACATGGAAATATCTACACCGCTATCTGTGTAAACATGCATACATCTTCACCGCTATCTGTATGAACATGGAAATATCTACACCGCTATCTTTATGAACATGGAAATACCTACACCGCTAACTGTTTGAACAGGGAACTATATACACCGCTATCTGCATGAAAACGGAAATATCTACACCGCTATCTGTATGAACATGGAAATACATACACCGCTATCTGTATGAACATGGAAATATCCACACCGCTATCTGTATGAACATGGAAATATCTACACCGCTATCTGTATGAACATGGAAATATCTTCACCGCCATCTGCATGAACATGGATATATCTACACAGCCATCTGGATGAGCATGGAAATATCTGCACCGCTATCTGTATGAACATGGAAATATCTACACCGCTATCTGTATGAACATGGATATATCTACACAGCCATCTGGATGAACATGGAAATATCTACACCGCTATCTGTGTAAACATGCATACATCTTCACCGCTATCTGTATAAACATGGAAATATCTACACCGCTATCTCTATGAACATGGAAATATCTACACCGCTAACTGTTTGATCAGGGAAATATATACACCGCTATCTGCATGAAAATGGAAATATCTACACAGCTATCTGAATACACATGGAAATACCTACACAGCTATCTCTTTACACATGGAAATAACTACACCGCTATCTGTATCAACATGGAAATATCTACACCGCCATCTGTATGAACATGTTAATATCTGCACCGCCATCTGTATGAACATATAAATATCTACACCGCCATCTGTATTAAGATGGACATATCTACACCACTATCTGAATAAACACGGAAATATCTACACCGCTATCTGTATAAACATGGAAATATCTACACCGCTATGTGTATAAACATGGAAATATCTACACCGCTATCTGTATAAACATGGAAATATCTACACCGCTACCTGTATAAACATGGAAATATCAGCACCGCTATCAGTATGAACATGGAAGTATCTACACCGTCATCTGTATGAACATGGAAATATCTTCACCGCCATCTGTATGAACATGGAAATATCTGCACCGCCATCTGTATGAACATATAAATATCTACACCGCCATCTGTATTAAGATGGAGATATCTACACCGCTATCTGTATAAACATGGAAATATCTACACCGCTATGTGTATAAACAGGGAAATATCTACACCGCTATCTGTATCAACGTGGAAATATCTACACCGCAACCTGTATAAACATGGAAATATCAGCACCGCTATCTGTATGAACATGGAAATATCTACACCGCCATCTGTATGAACATGGAAATATCTTCACCGCCATCTGTATGAACATGGATATGTCTACACAGCCGTCTGGATGAACATGGAAATATCTACACCGCTATCTGTATGAACATGGAAATATCTTCACCGCCATCTCTATGAACATGGATACATCTACACAGCCATCTGGATGAACTTGGAAATATCTACACCGCTATCTGTATGAACCTTGAAATATCTACACTGCTATCTGTATGAACATGGAAATATCTTCACCGCTATCTGTATGAACATGGAAATATCTTCAATGCCATCTGTATGAACATGGATATATCTACACAGCCATCTGGATGAACATGGAAATATCTACACCGCTATCTGTATGAACATGGAAATATCTACACCGCTATCTGTATGAACATAGAAATATCTACACCGCTATCTGTTTGAACATGGAAATATCTACACCGCTGTCTGCATGAAAATGGAAATATCTACACAGCTATCTTCATATACATGGAAATATCTACACAGATATCTCTTTACACATGGAAATAACTACACCGCTATCTCTATAAACATGGAAATATCTACACCGCCATCTGTATGAACATGGAAATATCTGCACCACCATCTGTATGAACATATAAATATCTACACCTCCATCTGTATTAAGAAGGAGATATCTACACCGCTATCTGTATAAACATGGAAATATCTACAACGCTATCTGTATAAACATGGAAATATCTACACCGCTATCTGTATAAACATGGAAATATCTACACCGCTACCTGTATAAACATGGAAATATCAGCACCGCTATCGGTATGAACATGGCAATATCTACACGGGTATCTGTATGAACATGGAAATATCTTCACCGCCATCTGTATGAACATGGATATATCTACACAGCCATCTGTATGAACATGGAAATATCTACACCGCTATCTGTATGAACATGGAAATATCTACACCGCTATCTTTATGAACATGGAATTATCTTCACTGCCATCTGTTTTAACATGGATATGTCTACACAGCCATCTGGATGAACACGGAAATATCTACACCGCTATCTGTATGAACATGGAAAATATCTACACCGCTATCTGTTCGAACATGGAAATATCTAAACCGCTATCTGCATGAAAATAGAAATATCTACACAGGTATCTGCATATACATGGAAATATTTACAAAGCTATCTCTTTACACATGGAAATAACTACACCGCTATCTCTATAAACATGGAAATATCTACACCGCCATCTGTATGAACATGGAAATATCTGCACCGCCATCTGTATGAACATATAAATATCTACACCGCCATCTGTATTAAGATGGAGATATCTACACCGCTATCTGTAAAAACTTGGAAATATATACACCGCTATCTGTATAAACATGGAAATATCTACACCACTATCTGTAAGAACATGGAAATATCTACCCCGCTACCTGTATAAACATGGAAATATCAGCACCGCTATCTGTATGAACATGGAAATATCTACACAGCTATCTCTATGAACATGGAAATATCCACACCGCTCTCTGTATGAACATGGAAATTGCTACACCGCAATCGGTATGAACATGGAAATATCTACACCGCTACCTGTATGAATATGGAAATACCTACAGCGCTATCTGTATGAACTTGGAAATATCTACACTGATATCTGTATGAACATGGAAATATCTTCACTGCCATCTCTATGAATATGGATATATCTACACAGCCATCTGGATGAACAAGGAAATATCAGCACCGCTGTCTGTATGAACATGGAAATATCTACACCGCTATCTGTTTGAACATGGAAATATCTACACCGCTATGTGTATGAACATGGAAATATCCTCACCGCCATCAGTATGAACATGGATATATCTACACAGCCATCTGGATGAACATGGAAATATCTACACCGCTATCTGTATGAACATGGAAATATCTACACCGCTATCGGTGTAAACATGCATACATCTTCAACGCTATCTGTATAAACATGGAAATATCTACACTGCTATCTGTATGAACATGGAAATATCTACACCGCTATTTGTTTGAACACGGAAATATCTACACCGCTATCTGCATGAAAATGGAAATATCTACACAGCTATCTGCATATTCGTGGAAATATCTATACTGCTATCTCTTTACACATGGAAATACGTACACCGCTATCTCTATAAACATGGAAATATCTACTCCGCCATCTGCATGAACATGGAAATATCTGCACCGCCATCTGCATGAACATATAAATATCTACACCGCCATCTGTATTAAGATGGAGATATCTACACCACTATCTGTATATACATGGAAATATCTACACCGCTATGTGGATAAACATGGAAATATCTACACCACTATCTGTATGAACATGGAAATATCTACACCGCTCCCTTTTAAACATGGAAATATCAGCACCGCAATCGGTATGAACATGGAAATATCTACACCGCCATCTGTATGAACATGGAAATATCTTCACCGCCATCTGTATGAACATGGATATATCTACACAGCCATCTGTATGAACATGGTAATATCTTCACCGCCATCTGTATGAACATGGATATGTCTACACAGCAATCTAGATGAACATGGAAATATCTACACCGCTATCTGTGTAAACATGCATACATCTTCACCGCTATCTGTATGAACATGGAAATATCTACACCGCTATCTTTATGAACATGGAAATACCTAAACCGCTAACTGTTTGAACAGGGAAATATATACACCGCTATCTGCATGAAAACGGAAATATCTACACCGCTATCTGTATGAACATGGAAATACATACACCGCTATCTGTATGAACATGGAAATATCCACACCGGTATCTGTATGAACATGGAAATATCTACACCGCTATCTGTATGAACATGGAAATATCTTCACCGCCATCTGCATTAACATGGATATATCTACACAGCCATCTGGATGAGCATGGAAATATCTGCACCGCTATCTGTATGAACATGGAAATATCTACACCGCTATCTGTATGAACATGGATATATCTACACAGCCATCTGGATGAACATGGAAATATCTACACCGCTATCTGTGTAAACATGCATACATCTTCACCGCTATCTGTATAAACATGGAAATATCTACACCGCTATCTCTATGAACATGGAAATATCTACACCGCTAACTGTTTGAACAGGGAAATATATACACCGCTATCTGCATGAAAATGGAAATATCTACACAGCTATCTGAATACACATGGAAATATCTACACAGCTATCTCTTTACACATGGAAATAACTACACCGCTATCTGTATCAACATGGAAATATCTACACCGCCATCTGTATGAACATGTTAATATCTGCACCGCCATCTGTATGAACATATAAATATCTACACCGCCATCTGTATTAAGATGGAAATATCTACACCACTATCTGCATAAACACGGAAATACCTACACCGCTATCTGTATAAACATGGAAATATCTACACCGCTATGTGTATAAACATGGAAATATCTACACCGCTATCTGTATAATCATGGAAATATCTACACCGCTACCTGTATAAATATGGAAATATCAGCACCGCTATCAGTATGAACATGGAAGTATCTACACCGTCATCAGTATGAACATGGAAATATCTTCACCGCCATCTGTATGAACATGGAAATATCTGCACCGCCATCTGTATGAACATATAAATATCTACACCGCCATCTGTATTAAGATGGAGATATCTACACCGCTATCTGTATAAACATGGAAATATCTACACCGCTATGTGTATAAACATGGAAATATCTACACCGCTATCTGTATCAACATGGAAATATCTACACCGCAACCTGTATAAACATGGAAATATCAGCACCGCTATCTGTATGAACATGGAAACATCTACACCGCCATCTGTATGAACATGGAAATATCTTCACCGCCATCTGTATGAACATGGATAAGTCTACACAGCCATCTGGATGAACATGGAAATATCTACACCGCTATCTGTATGAACATGGAAATATCTTCACCGCCATCTGTATGAACATGGATACATCTACACAGCCATCTGGATGAACTTGGAAATATCTACACCGCTATCTGTATGAACATGGAAATATCTACACTGCTATCTGTATGAACATGGAAATATCTTCACCGCTATCTGTATGAACATGGAAATATCTTCAATGCCATCTGTATGAACATGGATATATCTACACAGCCTTCTGGATGAACATGGAAATATCTACACCGCTATCTGTGTAAAGATGCATACATCCTCACCGCTATCTGTATAAACATGGAAATATCTACACCGCTATATTTATGAACATGGAAATCTCTACACCGCTAACTGTTTGAACAGGGAAATATATACACCGCTATCTGCATGAAAATGGAAATATCTACACAGCTATCTACATATACATGCAAATGTCTACACAGCTATCTCTTTACACATGGAAATAACTACACCACTATCTGTATGAATATGGAAATATCTACACCGCCATTTGTATGAACATGGAAATATCTGCACCGCCATCTGTATGAACATATAAATATCTACACCGCCATCTGTATTAAGATGGAGATATCTACACCGCTATGTGTATAAACATGGAAATATCTACACCGCTATCTGTATAAACAAGGAAATATCTACACCGCTACCTGTATAAACATGGAAATATCAGCACCGCTATCAGTATGAACATGGAAGTATCTACACCGTCATCTGTATGAACATGGAAATATCTTCACCGCCATCTGTATGAACATGGAAATATCTGCACCGCCATCTATATGAATATATAAATATCTACACCGCCATCTGTATTAAGATGGAGATATCTACACCGCTATCTGTATAAACATGGAAATATCTACACCGCTATGTGTATAAACATGGAAATATCTACACCGCTATCTGTATAAACATGGAAATATCTACACCGCTACCTGTATAAACATGGAAATATCAGCACCGCTATCAGAATGAACATGGAAATATCTACACCGCCATCTGTATGAAAATGGAAATATCTTCACCGCCATCTGTATGAACATGGATATATCTACACAGCCATCTGTATTAACATGGAAATATCTACACCGCTATCTGTATGAAAATGGAAATATCTACACAGCTATCTGTATGAACATGGAAATATCTACACCGCTAACTGTTTGAACAGGGAAATGTATACACCGCTATGTGCATGAAAATGGAAATATCTACACCGCTATCTGTATGAACATGGAAATACATACACCGCTATCTGTATGAACATGGAAATATCTACACCGCTATCTGCGTAAACATGCATACATCTTCAACGCTGTCTGTATAAACATGGAAATATCTACACCGCTATCTGTATGAACATGGAAATATCTACACCGCTATCTGTTTGAACATGGAAATATCTACACCGCTATGTGCATGAAAATGGAAATATCTACACAGCTATCTGCACATACATGGAAATATCTACACAGCTATCTCTTTACACATGGAAATAACTACACCGCTATCTGTATGAACATGGAAATATCTACACAACCATCTGTATGAACATGGAAATATCCGCACCGCCATCCGTATGAACATATAAATATCCACACGGCCATCTGTATTAAGAAGGAGATATCTACACCGCTATCTTTGTAAACATGCATACATCTTCACCGCTATCTGTATAAACATGGAAATATCTACACCGCTATCTCTATGAACATGGAAATATCTACACTGCTATCTGTTTGAACATGGAAATATCTAAACCGCTATCTGCATGAAAATGGAAATATCTACACAGCTATCTGCATATACATGGAAATATCTACACAGCTATCTCTTTACACATGGAAATAACTACACCTCTATCTGTATGAACATGGAAATAACTTCACCGCCATCTGTATGAACATGGATATATCCACACAGCCATCTGGATGAACATGGAAATATCTACACCGCTATAAGTATGAACATGGAAATATCTAAGCCGCTATCTGTGTAAACATGCATAAATCTTCACCGCTATCTGTATAAACATGGAAATATCTACACCGCTATCTGTGTAAACATGCATACACCTTCACCGCTATCTGTATAAACATGGAAATATCTACACAGCTATCTTTATGAACATGGAAATATCTACACCGCTAACTGTTTGAACAGGGAAATATATACACCGCTATCTGCATGAAAATGGGAATATCTACACAGCTATCTGCATATACATGGAAATATCTACACAGCTATCTCTTTACACATGGAAATAACTACACCGCTATCTGTTTGAATTTGGAAATATCTACACCGCCATCTGTATGAACATGGAAATATCTGCACCGCCATCTGTATCAACATATAAATATCTACACCGCCATCTGTATTAAGATGGAGATATCTACACCGCTATCTGTATAAACATGGAAATATCTACACCGCTATGTGAATAAACAAGGAAATATCTACACCGCTATCTGTATAAACATGGAAATATCTGCACCGCTACCTGTATAAACATGGAAATATCAGCACCGCTATCGGAATGAATATGGAAATATCTACACCGCCATCTCTATGAACATGGAAATATCTTCATCGCCATCTGTATGAACATGGATATATCTACACAGCCGTCTGTATGAACATGGAAATATCTACACCGCTATCTGTATGAACATGGAAATGTCTACACCGCTATCTGTATCAACATGGAAATATCTTCACCGCCATCTGAATGAACATGGATATGTCTACACAGCCATCTGGATGAACATGGAAATATCTACACCACTATCTGTATGAACAGGGAAATATCAACACAGCTATCTGTGTAAACATTCATACATCTTCACCGCTATCTGCATAAACATGGAAATATCTACACCACTATCTGTATGAACATGGAAATATCTACATCGCTATCTGTTTGAACATGGAAATATCTACACCACTATCTGCATGAAAATGGAAATATCTACACAGCTATCTGCATATACATGGAAATATCTACACAGCTATCTCTTTACACATGGAAATAACTACACTGCTATCTCTATAAACATGGAAATATCTACACCGCCATCTGTATGAACATGGAAATATCTGCACCGCCATCTGTATGAACATGGAAATATCTACACCGCCATCTGTATTAAAAAGGAGATATCTACACCGCTATATGTATAAACATGGAAATATGTACACAGCTATCTGTATAAACATGGAAGTATCAGCACCGCTATCGGTATGAACATGGCAATAACTACATGGCTATCTGTATGAACATGGAAATACCTACACCGCTATCTGTATGAACATGGAAATATCTTCACCACCATCTGTATGAACATGGATATATCTACACAGCCATCTGGATGAACATGGAAATATCTACACCGCTATCTGTACGAACATGGAAATATATACTCCGCTATCTGTATGAACATGGAAATATCTACACCGCTATCTGTATGAACATGGAAATATCTTCTCCGCCATCTGTATGAACATGGATATATCTACACAGCCATCTGGATGATCATGGAAATCTCTACACCGCTATCTGTATGAACATGGAAATATTTACACCGCTATCTGTATGAACATGGAAATATCTTCTCTGCCATCTGTATGTATGAACATGGGTTTATCTACACAGCCATCTGGATGAACGTGGAAATATCTACACCTCTGTCTGTATGAACATGGAAATATCTACACCGCCATCTGTATGAACATGGATATATCTACACAGCCATGTGTATAAACATGGAAATATCTACACCGCTATCTGTATGAACATGGAAATATCTACACAGCTATCTGTTTGAACATGGAAATATCTACACCGCTATCTGCATGAAAATGGAAATATCTACACAGCTATCTGCATATATATGGAAATATCTACACAGCTATCTCTTTACACTTGGAAATAACTACACCGCTATCTCTATAAACATGGAAATATCTACACCGCCATCTGTATGAACATGGAAATATCTGCACCGCCATCTGTGTGAACATAAAAATGTCTCCTCAGCCATCTGTATTAAGAAGGAGATATCTACACCGCAATCTGTATAAAGATGGAAATATCTACACCGCTATCTGTATGAACATGGAAATAGCTACACCGCTATCTCTATAAACACGGAAATATGTACACCGCTACCTGTATAAACATGGAAGTATCAGCACCGCTATCGGTATGAACATGGCAATATCTACACAGCTATCTGTATGAACATGGAAATATCAACACCGCTATCTGTATGAACATAGAAATATCTTCAATGCCATCTGTATGAACATGGATATATCCACACAGCCATCTGGATGAATATGGAAATATCTACACCGCTATCTGTATGAACATGGAAATATCTACACCGCTATCTGCATGAACATGGAAATATCTGCACAGCCATCTGGATGAACATGGAAATATCTACACCGCTATCTGTATGAACATGGAAATATCTACACCGCCATCTGTATGAACATGGAAATATCTGCACCGCCATCTGTATGAACATATAAATATCTACACCGCCATCTGTATTAAGATGGAGATATCTACACCGCTATCTGTAAAAACTTGGAAATATATACACCGCTATCTGTATAAACATGGAAATATCTACACCACTATCTGTAAGAACATGGAAATATCTACCCCGCTACCTGTATAAACATGGAAATATCAGCACCGCTATCTGTATGAACATGGAAATATCTACACAGCTATCTCTATGAACATGGAAATATCCACACCGCTCTCTGTATGAACATGGAAATTGCTACACCGCAATCGGTATGAACATGGAAATATCTACACCGCTACCTGTATGAATATGGAAATACCTACAGCGCTATCTGTATGAACTTGGAAATATCTACACTGATATCTGTATGAACATGGAAATATCTTCACTGCCATCTCTATGAATATGGATATATCTACACAGCCATCTGGATGAACAAGGAAATATCAGCACCGCTGTCTGTATGAACATGGAAATATCTACACCGCTATCTGTTTGAACATGGAAATATCTACACCGCTATGTGTATGAACATGGAAATATCCTCACCGCCATCAGTATGAACATGGATATATCTACACAGCCATCTGGATGAACATGGAAATATCTACACCGCTATCTGTATGAACATGGAAATATCTACACCGCTATCGGTGTAAACATGCATACATCTTCAACGCTATCTGTATAAACATGGAAATATCTACACTGCTATCTGTATGAACATGGAAATATCTACACCGCTATTTGTTTGAACACGGAAATATCTACACCGCTATCTGCATGAAAATGGAAATATCTACACAGCTATCTGCATATTCGTGGAAATATCTATACTGCTATCTCTTTACACATGGAAATACGTACACCGCTATCTCTATAAACATGGAAATATCTACTCCGCCATCTGCATGAACATGGAAATATCTGCACCGCCATCTGCATGAACATATAAATATCTACACCGCCATCTGTATTAAGATGGAGATATCTACACCACTATCTGTATATACATGGAAATATCTACACCGCTATGTGGATAAACATGGAAATATCTACACCACTATCTGTATGAACATGGAAATATCTACACCGCTCCCTTTTAAACATGGAAATATCAGCACCGCAATCGGTATGAACATGGAAATATCTACACCGCCATCTGTATGAACATGGAAATATCTTCACCGCCATCTGTATGAACATGGATATATCTACACAGCCATCTGTATGAACATGGTAATATCTTCACCGCCATCTGTATGAACATGGATATGTCTACACAGCAATCTAGATGAACATGGAAATATCTACACCGCTATCTGTGTAAACATGCATACATCTTCACCGCTATCTGTATGAACATGGAAATATCTACACCGCTATCTTTATGAACATGGAAATACCTAAACCGCTAACTGTTTGAACAGGGAAATATATACACCGCTATCTGCATGAAAACGGAAATATCTACACCGCTATCTGTATGAACATGGAAATACATACACCGCTATCTGTATGAACATGGAAATATCCACACCGGTATCTGTATGAACATGGAAATATCTACACCGCTATCTGTATGAACATGGAAATATCTTCACCGCCATCTGCATTAACATGGATATATCTACACAGCCATCTGGATGAGCATGGAAATATCTGCACCGCTATCTGTATGAACATGGAAATATCTACACCGCTATCTGTATGAACATGGATATATCTACACAGCCATCTGGATGAACATGGAAATATCTACACCGCTATCTGTGTAAACATGCATACATCTTCACCGCTATCTGTATAAACATGGAAATATCTACACCGCTATCTCTATGAACATGGAAATATCTACACCGCTAACTGTTTGAACAGGGAAATATATACACCGCTATCTGCATGAAAATGGAAATATCTACACAGCTATCTGAATACACATGGAAATATCTACACAGCTATCTCTTTACACATGGAAATAACTACACCGCTATCTGTATCAACATGGAAATATCTACACCGCCATCTGTATGAACATGTTAATATCTGCACCGCCATCTGTATGAACATATAAATATCTACACCGCCATCTGTATTAAGATGGAAATATCTACACCACTATCTGCATAAACACGGAAATACCTACACCGCTATCTGTATAAACATGGAAATATCTACACCGCTATGTGTATAAACATGGAAATATCTACACCGCTATCTGTATAATCATGGAAATATCTACACCGCTACCTGTATAAATATGGAAATATCAGCACCGCTATCAGTATGAACATGGAAGTATCTACACCGTCATCAGTATGAACATGGAAATATCTTCACCGCCATCTGTATGAACATGGAAATATCTGCACCGCCATCTGTATGAACATATAAATATCTACACCGCCATCTGTATTAAGATGGAGATATCTACACCGCTATCTGTATAAACATGGAAATATCTACACCGCTATGTGTATAAACATGGAAATATCTACACCGCTATCTGTATCAACATGGAAATATCTACACCGCAACCTGTATAAACATGGAAATATCAGCACCGCTATCTGTATGAACATGGAAACATCTACACCGCCATCTGTATGAACATGGAAATATCTTCACCGCCATCTGTATGAACATGGATAAGTCGACACAGCCATCTGGATGAACATGGAAATATCTACACCGCTATCTGTATGAACATGGAAATATCTTCACCGCCATCTGTATGAACATGGATACATCTACACAGCCATCTGGATGAACTTGGAAATATCTACACCGCTATCTGTATGAACATGGAAATATCTACACTGCTATCTGTATGAACATGGAAATATCTTCACCGCTATCTGTATGAACATGGAAATATCTTCAATGCCATCTGTATGAACATGGATATATCTACACAGCCTTCTGGATGAACATGGAAATATCTACACCGCTATCTGTGTAAAGATGCATACATCCTCACCGCTATCTGTATAAACATGGAAATATCTACACCGCTATATTTATGAACATGGAAATCTCTACACCGCTAACTGTTTGAACAGGGAAATATATACACCGCTATCTGCATGAAAATGGAAATATCTACACAGCTATCTACATATACATGCAAATGTCTACACAGCTATCTCTTTACACATGGAAATAACTACACCACTATCTGTATGAATATGGAAATATCTACACCGCCATTTGTATGAACATGGAAATATCTGCACCGCCATCTGTATGAACATATAAATATCTACACCGCCATCTGTATTAAGATGGAGATATCTACACCGCTATGTGTATAAACATGGAAATATCTACACCGCTATCTGTATAAACAAGGAAATATCTACACCGCTACCTGTATAAACATGGAAATATCAGCACCGCTATCAGTATGAACATGGAAGTATCTACACCGTCATCTGTATGAACATGGAAATATCTTCACCGCCATCTGTATGAACATGGAAATATCTGCACCGCCATCTATATGAATATATAAATATCTACACCGCCATCTGTATTAAGATGGAGATATCTACACCGCTATCTGTATAAACATGGAAATATCTACACCGCTATGTGTATAAACATGGAAATATCTACACCGCTATCTGTATAAACATGGAAATATCTACACCGCTACCTGTATAAACATGGAAATATCAGCACCGCTATCAGAATGAACATGGAAATATCTACACCGCCATCTGTATGAAAATGGAAATATCTTCACCGCCATCTGTATGAACATGGATATATCTACACAGCCATCTGTATTAACATGGAAATATCTACACCGCTATCTGTATGAAAATGGAAATATCTACACAGCTATCTGTATGAACATGGAAATATCTACACCGCTAACTGTTTGAACAGGGAAATGTATACACCGCTATGTGCATGAAAATGGAAATATCTACACCGCTATCTGTATGAACATGGAAATACATACACCGCTATCTGTATGAACATGGAAATATCTACACCGCTATCTGCGTAAACATGCATACATCTTCAACGCTGTCTGTATAAACATGGAAATATCTACACCGCTATCTGTATGAACATGGAAATATCTACACCGCTATCTGTTTGAACATGGAAATATCTACACCGCTATGTGCATGAAAATGGAAATATCTACACAGCTATCTGCACATACATGGAAATATCTACACAGCTATCTCTTTACACATGGAAATAACTACACCGCTATCTGTATGAACATGGAAATATCTACACAACCATCTGTATGAACATGGAAATATCCGCACCGCCATCCGTATGAACATATAAATATCCACACGGCCATCTGTATTAAGAAGGAGATATCTACACCGCTATCTTTGTAAACATGCATACATCTTCACCGCTATCTGTATAAACATGGAAATATCTACACCGCTATCTCTATGAACATGGAAATATCTACACTGCTATCTGTTTGAACATGGAAATATCTAAACCGCTATCTGCATGAAAATGGAAATATCTACACAGCTATCTGCATATACATGGAAATATCTACACAGCTATCTCTTTACACATGGAAATAACTACACCTCTATCTGTATGAACATGGAAATAACTTCACCGCCATCTGTATGAACATGGATATATCCACACAGCCATCTGGATGAACATGGAAATATCTACACCGCTATCAGTATGAACATGGAAATATCTAAGCCGCTATCTGTGTAAACATGCATAAATCTTCACCGCTATCTGTATAAACATGGAAATATCTACACCGCTATCTGTGTAAACATGCATACACCTTCACCGCTATCTGTATAAACATGGAAATATCTACACAGCTATCTTTATGAACATGGAAATATCTACACCGCTAACTGTTTGAACAGGGAAATATATACACCGCTATCTGCATGAAAATGGGAATATCTACACAGCTATCTGCATATACATGGAAATATCTACACAGCTATCTCTTTACACATGGAAATAACTACACCGCTATCTGTTTGAATTTGGAAATATCTACACCGCCATCTGTATGAACATGGAAATATCTGCACCGCCATCTGTATCAACATATAAATATCTACACCGCCATCTGTATTAAGATGGAGATATCTACACCGCTATCTGTATAAACATGGAAATATCTACACCGCTATGTGAATAAACAAGGAAATATCTACACCGCTATCTGTATAAACATGGAAATATCTGCACCGCTACCTGTATAAACATGGAAATATCAGCACCGCTATCGGAATGAATATGGAAATATCTACACCGCCATCTCTATGAACATGGAAATATCTTCATCGCCATCTGTATGAACATGGATATATCTACACAGCCGTCTGTATGAACATGGAAATATCTACACCGCTATCTGTATGAACATGGAAATGTCTACACCGCTATCTGTATCAACATGGAAATATCTTCACCGCCATCTGAATGAACATGGATATGTCTACACAGCCATCTGGATGAACATGGAAATATCTACACCACTATCTGTATGAACAGGGAAATATCAACACAGCTATCTGTGTAAACATTCATACATCTTCACCGCTATCTGCATAAACATGGAAATATCTACACCACTATCTGTATGAACATGGAAATATCTACATCGCTATCTGTTTGAACATGGAAATATCTACACCACTATCTGCATGAAAATGGAAATATCTACACAGCTATCTGCATATACATGGAAATATCTACACAGCTATCTCTTTACACATGGAAATAACTACACTGCTATCTCTATAAACATGGAAATATCTACACCGCCATCTGTATGAACATGGAAATATCTGCACCGCCATCTGTATGAACATGGAAATATCTACACCGCCATCTGTATTAAAAAGGAGATATCTACACCGCTATATGTATAAACATGGAAATATGTACACAGCTATCTGTATAAACATGGAAGTATCAGCACCGCTATCGGTATGAACATGGCAATAACTACATGGCTATCTGTATGAACATGGAAATACCTACACCGCTATCTGTATGAACATGGAAATATCTTCACCACCATCTGTATGAACATGGATATATCTACACAGCCATCTGGATGAACATGGAAATATCTACACCGCTATCTGTACGAACATGGAAATATATACTCCGCTATCTGTATGAACATGGAAATATCTACACCGCTATCTGTATGAACATGGAAATATCTTCTCCGCCATCTGTATGAACATGGATATATCTACACAGCCATCTGGATGATCATGGAAATCTCTACACCGCTATCTGTATGAACATGGAAATATTTACACCGCTATCTGTATGAACATGGAAATATCTTCTCTGCCATCTGTATGTATGAACATGGGTTTATCTACACAGCCATCTGGATGAACGTGGAAATATCTACACCTCTGTCTGTATGAACATGGAAATATCTACACCGCCATCTGTATGAACATGGATATATCTACACAGCCATGTGTATAAACATGGAAATATCTACACCGCTATCTGTATGAACATGGAAATATCTACACAGCTATCTGTTTGAACATGGAAATATCTACACCGCTATCTGCATGAAAATGGAAATATCTACACAGCTATCTGCATATATATGGAAATATCTACACAGCTATCTCTTTACACTTGGAAATAACTACACCGCTATCTCTATAAACATGGAAATATCTACACCGCCATCTGTATGAACATGGAAATATCTGCACCGCCATCTGTGTGAACATATAAATGTCTCCTCAGCCATCTGTATTAAGAAGGAGATATCTACACCGCAATCTGTATAAAGATGGAAATATCTACACCGCTATCTGTATGAACATGGAAATAGCTACACCGCTATCTCTATAAACACGGAAATATGTACACCGCTACCTGTATAAACATGGAAGTATCAGCACCGCTATCGGTATGAACATGGCAATATCTACACAGCTATCTGTATGAACATGGAAATATCAACACCGCTATCTGTATGAACATAGAAATATCTTCAATGCCATCTGTATGAACATGGATATATCCACACAGCCATCTGGATGAATATGGAAATATCTACACCGCTATCTGTATGAACATGGAAATATCTACACCGCTATCTGCATGAACATGGAAATATCTGCACAGCCATCTGGATGAACATGGAAATATCTACACCGCTATCTGTATGAACATGGAAATACATACACCGCTATCTGTATGAACATGGAAATATCTACACCGCTATCTGTATGAACATGGAAATATCTACACCGCTATCTATATGAACATGGAAATATCTTCTCCGCCATCTGTATGAACATGGATATATCTACACAGCATTCTGGATGAACATGGAAATATCTACACCGCTATCTGTGTAAACATGCATACATTTTCACCGCTATCTGTATAAACATGGAAATATCTACACCGCTCTCTGTGTAAACATGCATACATCTTCACCGCTATCTGTGTAAACATGGAAATATCTACACCGCTATCTTTCTGAACATGGAAATATCTACACCGCTAACTGTTTGAACAGGGAAATATATACACCGCTATCTGCATGAATATGGAAATATCTACACAGCTATCTGCATATACATGGAAATATCTACAAAGCTATCTCTTTACACATGGAAATAACTACACCGCTATCTGTATGAACATGGAAATATCTACACCGCCATCTGTATGAACATGGAAATATCTGAACCGCCATCTGTATGAACATATAAATATCGACACCGCCATCTGTATTAAAATGGAGATATCTACACCGCTATCTGTATAAACATGGAAATATCTACACCGCTATCTGTATAAACATGGAAATATCTACACCGCTATCTGTATAAACATGGAAATATCTTCACCGCTACCTGTAAAAACATGGAAATATCAGCACCGCTATCTGTGTGAACATGGAAATATCTACACCGCTATTTGTATGAACATGGAAATATATACACCGCTATCTGTATGAACATGGAAATATCTACACCGCTATCTGTTTGAACAGGGAAATATATACACCGCTGTCTGCATGAAAATGGAAATTGCCACACAGCTATCTGCATATACATGGAAATATCTACACAGGTATCTCTTTACACATGGAAATAACTACACCGCTATCTGTATGAAAATGGAAATATCTACACCGCCATCTGTATGAACATGGAAATATCTACACCGCTATCTGTATGAACATGGAAATATCTACACCGCTATCTGTATGAACATGGAAATATCTACACAGCCATCTGGATGAACATGGAAATATCTACACCGCTATCTGTATGAACATGGAAATATCTACACCGCTATCTGTATGAACATGGAAATATCTACTCTGCTATCTGTAGGAACATGGAAATATTTTCACCGCCATCTATGTGAACATGGATATATCTGCACAGCCGTCTGGATGAACATGGAAATATCTACACCGCTATCTGTGTAAACATGCCTACATTTTCACCGCTATCTGTATAAACATGGAAATATATACACCGATATCTTTATGAACATGGAAATATCTACACCGCTAACTGTTTGAACATGGAAGTATATACACTGCTATCTGCTTGAAAATGGAAATATATACACCGCTAACTGTATGAACATGGAAATACATACACCGCTATCTGTTTGAACATGGAAATATCTACACCGCTTTCTGTATGAACATGGAAATATCTACACCGCTATCTGTATGAACATGGAAATATCTTCACCGCCATCTGTATGAAGATGGATATACCTACACAGCATTCTGGATGAACATGGAAATATCTACACCGCTATCTGTGTAAACATGCATACATTTTCACCGCTATCTGTATAAACATGGAAATATCTACACCGCTATCTGTATGAACATGGAAATATCTTCACCGCCATCTGTATGAACATGGATATATCTACACAGCATTCTGTTAGAACATGGAAATATCTACACCACTATCTGCATGAAAATGGAAATATCTACACAGCTATCTGCATATATATGGAAATATCTACACAGCTATCTCTTTACACTTGGAAATAACTACACCGCTATCTCTATAAACATGGAAATATCTACACCGCCTTCTGTATGAACATGCAAATGTCTTCTCCGCCATCTGTATGAACATGGATATATCTACACAGCCATCTGGATGAACATGGAAATATCTAAACCGCTATCTGTATGAACATGGAAATATCTACACCGCCGTCTGTATGAACATGGATATATCTACACAGCCATCTGTATAAACACGGAAATATGTACACCGCTACCTGTGTAAACATGGAAGTATCAGCACCGCTATCGGTATGAACATGGCAATATCTACACGGCTATCTGTATGAACATGGAAATATCTACACAGCCATCTGGATGAACATGGAAATATCTACACCGCTATCTGTACGAACATGGAAATATCTACACCGCTATCTGTATGAACATGGAAATATCTACACTGCTATCTGTATGAACATGGAAATATCTTCTCCGCCATCTGTATGAACATGGATATATCTACACAGACATCTGGATGATCATGGAAATATCTACACCGCTATCTGTATGAACATGGAAATATTTACACCGCTATCTGTATGAACATGGAAATATCTTCTCTGCCATCTGTATGTATGAACATGATTTTATCTACACAGCCATCTGGATGAACGTGGAAATATCTACACCTCTGTCTGTATGAACATGGAAATATCTACACCGCCATCTGTATGAACATGGATATATCTACACAGCCATCTGTATAAACATGGAAATATCTACACCGCTATCTGTATGAACATGGAAATATCTACACAGCTATCTGTTTGAACATGGAAATATCTACACCGCTATCTGCATGAAAATGGAAATATCTACACAGCTATCTGCATATATATGGAAATATCTACACAGCTATCTCTTTACACTTGGAAATAACTACACCGCTATCTCTATAAACATGGAAATATCTACACCGCCATCTGTATGAACATGGAAATATCTGCACCGCCATCTGTATGAACATATAAATGTCTCCACAGCCATCTGTATTAAGAAGGAGATATCTACACCGCTATCTGTATAAAGATGGAAATATCTACACCGCTATCTGTATGAACATGGAAATATCTACACCGCTATCTCTATAAACACGGAAATATGTACACCGCTACCTGTATAAACATGGAAGTATCAGCACCGCTATCGGTATGAACATGGCAATATCTACACAGCTATCTGTATCAACATGGAAATATCTACACCGCTATCTGTATGAACATAGAAATATCTTCAATGCCATCTGTATGAACATGGATATATCTACACAGCCATCTGGATGAATATGGAAATATCTACACCGCTATCTGTATGAACATGGAAATATCTACACCGCTATCTGCATGAACATGGAAATATCTGCACAGCCATCTGGATGAACATGGAAATATCTACACCGCTATCTGTATGAACATGGAAATATATACACCGCTATCTGTATGAACATGGAAATATCTACACCGCTATCTGTATGAACATGGAAATATCTACACCTCTATCTATATGAACATGGAAATATCTTCACCGCCATCTGTATGAACATAGATATATCTACACAGCATTCTGGATGAACATGGAAATATCTACACCGCTATCTGTGTAAACATGCATACATTTTCACCGCTATCTGTATAAACATGGAAATATCTACACCGCTCTCTTTATGAACATGGAAATATCTAAACCGCTAACTGTTTGAACAGGGAAATATATACACCGCTATCTGCATAAAAATGGAAATATCTACACCGCTATCTGTATGAACATGGAAATACATACACCGCTATCTGTATGAACATGGAAATATCTACACTGGTATCTGTGTGAACATGGAAATATCTACACCGCTATCTGTATGAACATGGAAATATCTACACCGCCATCTGTATGAACATGGAAATATCTTCTCCGCCATCTGTATGAACATGGATATAACTACACAGCCATCTGGATGAACATGGAAATATCTAAACCGCTATCTGTATGAACATGGAAATATCTACATGACCATCTGTATGAACATGGATATATCTACACAGCCATCTGTATAAACACGGAAATAGGTTCACCGCTACCTGTATAAACATGGAAGAATCAGCACCACTATCAGTATGAACATGGCAATATCTACACGGCTATCTGTATGAACATGGAAATATCTACACCGCTATCTGTATGTACATGGAAATATCTTCACCGCCATCTGTATGAACATGGATATATCTACGCAGCCATCTGGATGAACATAGAAATATCTACACCGCTATCTGTATGAACATGGAAATATCTTCACCGCCATCTGTATGAACATGGATATATCTACACAGCCATCTGGATGAACATGGAAATATCTACGCCGCTATCTGTGTAAACATGCATACATTTTCACCGCTATCTGTATAAACATGGAAATATCTACACCGCTATCTTTATGAACATGGAAATATCTACACCGCTAACTGTTTGAACATGGAAATATATACACCGCTATCTGCTTGAAAATGGAAATATCTACACCGCTATCTCTATGAACAAGGAAATACATACACCGCTATCTGTTTGAACATGGAAATATCTACACCGCTTTCTGTATGAATATGCAAATATCTTCACCGCCATCTGTATGAACATGGATATATCAACACAGCCATCTGGATGAACATGGAAATATCTGCACCGCTATCTGTATTAACATGGAAATATCGACACCGCTATCTGTATGAACATGGTTATATCTACACAGCCATCTGTATGAACATGGATATATCTA
Organism: Gorilla gorilla gorilla; assembly: GCF_029281585.2. NCBI lineage: Eukaryota > Metazoa > Chordata > Mammalia > Primates > Hominidae > Gorilla > Gorilla gorilla. Next base: position 157,957,647 of record NC_073231.2, on the reverse strand, counting down.
CACAGCATTCTGGATGAACATGGAAATATCTACACCGATATCTGTGTAAACATGTATACATTTTCACCGCTATCTGTATAAACATGGAAATATCTACACCGCTCTCTTTATGAACATGGAAATATCTAAACCGCTAACTGTTTGAACAGGGAAATATATACACCGCTATCTGCATAAAAATGGAAATATCTACACCGCTATCTGTATGAACATGGAAATACATACACCGCTATCTGTATGAACATGGAAATATCTACACTGGTATCTGTGTGAACATGGAAATATCTACACCGCTATCTGTATGAACATGGAAATATCTACACCGCCATCTGTATGAACATGGAAATATCTTCTCCGCCATCTGTATGAACATGGATATAACTACACAGCCATCTGGATGAACATGGAAATATCTAAACCGCTATCTGTATGAACATGGAAATATCTACATGACCATCTGTATGAACATGGATATATCTACACAGCCATCTGTATAAACACGGAAATATGTTCACCGCTACCTGTATAAACATGGAAGAATCAGCACCACTATCAGTATGAACATGGCAATATCTACACGGCTATCTGTATGAACATGGAAATATCTACACCGCTATCTGTATGTACATGGAAATATCTTCACCGCCATCTGTATGAACATGGATATATCTACGCAGCCATCTGGATGAACATAGAAATATCTACACCGCTATCTGTATGAACATGGAAATATCTTCACCGCCATCTGTATGAACATGGATATATCTACACAGCCATCTGGATGAACATGGAAATATCTACGCCGCTATCTGTGTAAACATGCATACATTTTCACCGCTATCTGTATAAACATGGAAATATCTACACCGCTATCTTTATGAACATGGAAATATCTACACCGCTAACTGTTTGAACATGGAAATATATACACCGCTATCTGCTTGAAAATGGAAATATCTACACCGCTATCTCTATGAACAAGGAAATACATACACCGCTATCTGTTTGAACATGGAAATATCTACAGCGCTTTCTGTATGAATATGCAAATATCTTCACCGCCATCTGTATGAACATGGATATATCAACACAGCCATCTGGATGAACATGGAAATATCTGCACCGCTATCTGTATGAACATGGAAATATCTACACCGCTATCTGTATGAACATGGTTATATCTACACAGCCATCTGGATGAACATGGAAATATCTACACTGCTATCTGTGTAAACATGCATAAATCTTCACCGCTATCTGTATAAACATGGAAATATCTACACCGCTATCTGTGTAAACATGCATACACCTTCACCGCTATCTGTATAAACATGGAAATATCTACACAGCTATCTTTATGAACATGGAAATATCTACACCGCTAACTGTTTGAACAGGGAAATATATACACCGCTATCTGCATGAAAATGGAAATATCTACACAGCTATCTGCATATACATGGAAATATCTACACAGCTATCTCTTTACACATGGAAATAACTACACCGCTATCTGTTTGAATTTGGAAATATCTACACCGCCATCTGTATGAACATGGAAATATCTGCACCGCCATCTGTATCAACATATAAATATCTACACCGCCATCTGTATTAAGATGGAGATATCTACACCGCTATCTGTATAAACATGGAAATATCTACACCGCTATGTGAATAAACAAGGAAATATCTACACCGCTATCTGTATAAACATGGAAATATCTGCACCGCTACCTGTATAAACATGGAAATATCAGCACCGCTATCGGAATGAATATGGAAATATCTACACCGCCATCTCTATGAACATGGAAATATCTTCATCGCCATCTGTATGAACATGGATATATCTACACAGCCATTTGTATGAACATGGAAATATCTACACCGCTATCTGTATGAACATGGAAATGTCTACACCGCTATCTGTATCAACATGGAAATATCTTCACCGCCATCTGAATGAACATGGATATGTCTACACAGCCGTCTGGATGAACATGGAAATATCTACACCACTATCTGTATGAACAGGGAAATATCAACACAGCTATCTGTGTAAACATTCATACATCTTCACCGCTATCTGCATAAACATGGAAATATCTACACCGCTATCTGTATGAACATGGAAATATCTACATCGCTATCTGTTTGAACATGGAAATATCTACACCACTATCTGCATGAAAATGGAAATATCTACACAGCCATCTGCATATACATGGAAATATCTACACAGCTATCTCTTTACACATGGAAATAACTACACCGCTATCTCTATAAACATGGAAATATCTACACCGCCATCTGTATGAACATGGAAATATCTGCACCGCCATCTGTATGAACATGGAAATATCTACACCGCCATCTGTATTAAAAAGGAGATATCTACACCGCTATATGTATAAACATGGAAATATGTACACAGCTATCTGTATAAACATGGAAGTATCAGCACCGCTATCGGTATGAACATGGCAATAACTAAATGGCTATCTGTATGAACATGGAAATATCTACACCGCTATCTGTATGAACATGGAAATATCTTCACCACCATCTGTATGAACATGGATATATCTACACAGCCATCTGGATGAACATGGAAATATCTACACCGCTATCTGTACGAACATGGAAATATATACTCCGCTATCTGTATGAACATGGAAATATCTACACCGCTATCTGTATGAACATGGAAATATCTTCTCCGCCATCTGTATGAACATGGATATATCTACACAGCCATCTGGATGATCATGGAAATATCTACACCGCTATCTGTATGAACATGGAAATATTTACACCGCTATCTGTATGAACATGGAAATATCTTCTCTGCCATCTGTATGTATGAACATGGGTTTATCTACACAGCCATCTGGATGAACGTGGAAATATCTACACCTCTGTCTGTATGAACATGGAAATATCTACACCGCCATCTGTATGAACATGGATATATCTACACAGCCATGTGTATAAACATGGAAATATCTATACCGCTATCTGTATGAACATGGAAATATCTACACAGCTATCTGTTTGAACATGGAAATATCTACACCGCTATCTGCATGAAAATGGAAATATCTACACAGCTATCTGCATATATATGGAAATATCTACACAGCTATCTCTTTACACTTGGAAATAACTACACCGCTATCTCTATAAACATGGAAATATCTACACCGCCATCTGTATGAACATGGAAATATCTGCACCGCCATCTGTATGAACATATAAATATCTACACCGCCATCTGTATTAAAATGGAGATACCTACACCGCTATCTGTATAAACATAGAAATATCTACACCGCTATCTGTATAAACATGGAAATATCTACACCGCTATCTGTATAAACATGGAAATATCTTCACCGCTACCTGTAAAAACATGGAAATATCAGCACCACTATCTGTATGAACATGGAAATATCAACACCGCTATCTGTATGAACATGGAAATATCTACACCGCTATCTGTATGAACATGGAAATATCTACACCGCTATCTGTTTGAACAGGGAAATATATACACCGCTGTCTGCATGAAAATGGGAATTGCCACACAGCTATCTGCATATACATGGAAATATCTACACAGGTATCTCTTTACACATGGAAATAACTACACCGCAATCTGTATGAAAATGGAAATATCTACACCGCCATCTGTATGAACATGGAAATATCTACACCGCTACCTGTATGAACATGGAAATATCTACACCGCTATCTGTATGAACATGGAAATATCTACACCGCTATCTGTATTAACATGGAAATATTTTCACCGCCATCTATATGAACATGGATATATCTACACAGCCATCTGGATAAACATGGAAATACCTACACCGCTATCTGTGTAAACATGCCTACATTTTCACCGCTATCTGTATAAACATGGAAATATCTACACCGCTATCTTTATGAACATGGAAATATCTACACCGCTAACTGTTTGAACATGGAAGTATATACACCGCTATCTGCTTGAAAATGGAAATATATACACCGCTAACTGTATGAACATGGAAATACATACACCAATATCTGTTTGAACATGGAAATATCTACACCGCTTTCTGTATGAACATGGAAATATCTACACCGCTATCTGTATGAACATGGAAATATCTTCACCGCCATCTGTATGAAGATGGATATATCTACACAGAATTCTGGATGAACATGGAAATATCTAAACCGCTATCTGTATGAACATGGAAGTATCTATACCGCCATCTGTATGAACATGGGAATATCTTCTCCGCCATCTGTATGAACATGGATATATCTACACAGCCATCTGGATGAACATGGAAATATCTAAACCGCTATCTGTATGAACATGGAAATATCTACACCGCCATCTGTATGAACATGGATATATCTACACAGCCATCTGTATAAACACGGAAATATGTACACCGCTACCTGTATAAACATGGAAGTATCAGCACCGCTATCGGTATGAACATGGCAATATCTACACGGCTATCTGTATGAACATGGAAATATCTACACCGCTATCTCTATGTACATGGAAATATCTTCACCGCCATCTGTATGATCATGGATATATCTACACAGCCAACTGGATGAACATGGAAATATCTGCACCGCTGTCTGTATGAAAAATGGAAATATCTACACCGCTATCTGTATGAACATGGAAATATCTTCACCGCCATCTGTATGAACATGGATATATCCACACAGCCATCTGGATGAACATGGAAATATCTGCACCGCTGTCTGTGTGAACATGGAAATATCTACACCGCTATCTGTATGAACATGGATATATCTACACAGCCATCTGGATGAACATGGAAATATCTACACCGCTATCTGTGTAAACATGCATACATCTTCACCGGTATCTGTATAAACATGGAAATATCTACACCGCTATCTTTATGAACATGGAAATATCTACACCGCTAACTGTTTGAACAGGGAAATATATACAGCGCTATCTGCATGAAAATGGAAATATCTACACAGTTATCTGCATATACATGGAAATATCTACACAGCTATCTCTTTACACATGGAAATAACTACACCGCTATCTGCATGAACATGGAAATATCTACACCGCCATCTGTATGAAAATGGAAATATCTGAACCGCCATCTGTATGAACATATAAATATCTACAACGCCATCTGTATTAAAATGGAGATATCTACACCGCTATCTGTATAAACATGGAAATATCTACACCGCTATCTGTATAAACATGGAAATATCTACACCGCTATCTGTATAAACATGGAAATAGCTTCACCGCTATCTGTATGAACATGGAAATATCTACACCGCTATGTGTTTGAACAGGGAAATATATACACCGCTGTCTGCATGAAAATGGAAATTGCTACCCAGCTATATGCATATACATGGAAATATCTACACAGGTATCTCTTTACACATGGAAATAACTACACCGCTATCTGTATGAACATGGAAATATCTACACCGCCATCTGTATGAACATGGAAATATCTGCACCGCCATCTGTATGAACATATAAATATCTACACCGCCATCTGTATTAAGATGGAGATATCTACACCGCTATCTGTATCAACATGGAAATATCTACACCGCTATCTGTATAAACATGGAAATATCTACACCGCTATCTGTATAAACATGGAAATATCTACACCGCTACCTGTATGAACATGGAAATATCAGCACCGCTATCTGTATGAACATGGAAATATCTACACCGCTATCTGTATGAACATGGAAATATCTTCACCGCCATCTGTATGAACATGGATATATCTACACAGCCATCTGGATGAACATGGAAATATGTACACGGCTATCTGTGTAAACATGCATACATCTTCACCGCTATCTGTATAAACATGGAAATATCTACAGCGCTATCTTTATGAACATGGGAATATCTAAACCGATAACTGTTTGAACAGGGAAATATATACAACACTATCTGCATGAAAATGGAAATATCTACACCGCTATCTGTATGAACATGGAAATACATACACCGCTATCTGTATGAATGTGGAATTATCTACACCGCTATCTGTATGAACATGGAAAAACCTACACCGCTATCTGTATGCACATGGAAATATCTACACCGCCATCTGTATTAACATGGAAATATCTTCTCCGCCATCTGTATGAACATGGATATATCTACACAGCCATCTGGATGAACATGGAAATATCTAAACCGCTATCTGTTTGAACATGGAAATATCTACACCGCGATCTGTATTAACATGGATATATCTACACAGCCATCTTTATAAACACGGAAATATGTACACCGCTACCTGTATAAACATGGAAGTATCAGCACCGCTATCGGTATGTACATGGCAATATCTACACGGCTATCTGTATGTACATGGAAATATCTTCACTGCCGTCTGTATGAACATGGATATATCTACGCAGCCATCTGGATGAACATGGAAATATCTACACCGCTATCTGTATGAACATGGAAATATCTACACCGCTATCTGTATGAACATGGAAATATCTACACAGCCATCTGGATGAACATGGAAATATCTACACCGCTATCTGCATGAACATGCAAATACATGCACCGCTATCTGTATGAACATGGAAATATCTACACCGCTATCTGTATGAACATGGAAATATCTACATCGCTATCTGTATGAACATGGAAATATCTTCACCGCCATCTGTATGAACATGGATATATCTACACAGCCATCTGGATGAACCTGGAAATATCTACACCGCTATCTGTGTAAACATGCATACATTTTCACCGCTATCTGTATAAACATGGAAATATCTACACCGGTATCATTATGAACATGGAAATATCTACACCGCTAACTGTTTGAACATGGAAATATATACAAGGCTATCTGCTTGAAAATGGAAATATCTACACCGCTATCTGTATGAACATGGAAATACATACACCGCTATCTGTTTGAACATGGAAATATATACACCGCTTTCTGTATGAACATGGAAATATCTACAACGCTATCTGTATGAACATGGAAATATCTTCACCGCCATCTGTATGAACATGGATATATCTACACAGCCATCTGGATGAACATGGAAATATCCGCACTGCTATCTCTATGAACATGGAAATATCTACACCGCTATCTGTATGAACATGGATATATCTACACAGCCATCTGGATGAACATGGAAATATCTACACTTCTATCTGTGTAAACATGCATACATCTTCACCGCTATCTGTATAAATATGGAAATATCTACACTGCTATCTTTCTGAACATGGAAATATCTACACCGCTAACTGTTTGAAGAGGGAAATATATACACCGCTATCTGCATGAAAATGGAAATATCTACACAGCTATCTGCATATACATGGAAATATCTACACAGCTATCTTTTTACACATGGAAATAACTACACCGCTATCTGTATGAACATGGAAATACCTTCACCGCCATCTGTATGAAAATGGAAATATCTTTACCGCCATCTGTATGAAGATATAAATATCTACACCGACATCTGTATTAAGATGGAGATATCTACACCGCTATCTGTATAAACACGGAAATATCTACACGGCTATCTGTATAAACATGGAAATATCTACACAGTTATCTGTATAAACATGGAAATAGCTTCACCGCTACCTGTAAAAACATGGAAATATCTGCACCGCTATCTGTATGAACATGGAAATATCTACACCGCTATCTGTATGAACATAGATATATCTACACAGCTATCTGGATGAACTTGGAAATATCTACACCGCTATCAGTGTAAACATGCATACATCTTCACCGCTATCTGTATAAACATGGAAATATCTACACCGCTATCTTTCTGAACATAGAAATATCTACACCACTAACTGTTTGAACAGGGAAATATATACACCGCTATCTGCATGAAAATGGAAATATCTACACAGCTGTCTGCATATACATGGAAATATCTACACAGCTATCTCTTTACACATGTAAATAACTACACCGCTATCTGTATGAACATGGAAATATCTACCCCGCGATCTGTATGAACATGGAAATATCTGAACCGCCATCTGTATGAACATATAAATATCTACACCGCCATCTGTATTAAGATGGAGATATCTACACCGCTTTATGTATAAACATGGAAATATCTATGCCGCTATCTGTATAAACATGGAAATATCTACACTGCTATGTGTATAAACATGGAAATATCTACACCGCTATCTGTATAAACTTGGAAATATCTACACTGCTACCTGTATAAACATGGAAATATCAGCACTGCTATCGGAATGAATATGGAAATATCTACACCGCCATCTCTATGAACATGGAAATATCTTCACCGCCATCTGTATGAACATGGATATATCTACACAGCCATCTGTATGAACATGGAAATATCTACACCGCTATCTGTAAGAACATGGAAATGTCTACATCGCTATCTGTATTAACATGGAAATATCTTCAATGCCATCTGAATGAACATGGATATGTCTACACAGCCATCTGGATGAACATGGAAATATCTACACCACTATCTGTATGAACATGGAAATATCAACCCAGCTATCTGTGTAAACATGCATACATCTTCACCGCTATCTGTATAAACATGGAAATATCTACACCGCTATCTGTATGTACATGGAAATATCTACATCGCTATCTGTTTGAACATGGAAATATCTACACCACTATCTTCATGAAAATGGAGATATCTACACAGATATCTGCATATACATGGAAATATCTACACCGCTATCTCTTTACACATGGAAATAACTACACCGCTATCTGTATGAACATGGAAATATCTACACCGCCCTCTGTATGAACATGGAAATATCTGCACGGCCATCTGTATGAACATATAAATATCTACAACGCTGTCTGTATTAAGAAGGAGATATCTACACCGCTATCTGCATAAACATGGAAATATCTACACCGCGATCTGTATGAACATGGAAATATCTACACTGCTATCTGTATAAACATGGAAATATGTACACAGCTACCTGTATAAACATGGAAGTATCAGCACCGCTATCGGTATGAACATGGCAATATCTACACGGCTATCTGTATGAACATCGAAATATCTACACCGCTATCTGTATGAACATGGAAATATCTTCACCGCCATCTGTATGAACATGGATATATCTACACAGCCATCTGGATGAACATGGAAATATCTACACCGCTATCTGTACGAACATGGAAATATCTACACCGCTATCTGTATGAACATGGAAATATCTACACCGCTATCTGTATGAACATGGAAATATCTACACCGCTATCTGTATGAACATGGAAATATTTACACCGCTATCTGTATGAACATGGAAATATCTTCCCTGCCATCTGTATATATGAACATGGATATATCTACACAGCCATCTGGATGAACATGGAAATATCTACACCGCTATCAGTATGAACATGGAAATATCTACACCGCCATCTGTATGAACATGGATATATCTACACAGCCATCTGTATAAACATGGAAATATCTACACCGCTATCTGTATGAACATGGAAATATCTACACAGCTATCTGTTTGAACATGGAAATATCTACACCGCTATCTGCATGAAAATGGAAATATCTACACAGCTATCTGTATATATATTGAAATATCTACACAGCTATCTCTTTACACTTGGAAATAACTACACCGCTATCTCTATAAACATGGAAATATCTACACCGCCATCTGTATGAACATGGAAATATCTGCACCGCCATCTGTATGAACATATAAATGTCTACACAGCCATCTGTATTAAGAAGGAGATATCTACACCGCTATCTGTATAAAGATGGAAATATCTAAACCATAATCTGTATGAACATGGAAATATCTACACCGCTATCTGTATAAACACGGAAATATGTACACCGCTACCTGTATAAACATGGAAGTATCAGCACCGCTATCGGTATGAACATGGCAATATCTACACGGCTATCTGTATGAACTTGGAAATATCTACACCGTTATCTGTATGAACATGGAAATATCTTCATCGCCATCTGTATGAACATGGATATATCTACACAGCCATCTGGATGAACATGGAAATATCTACACCGCTATCTGTATGAACATGGAAATATCTACACCGCTATCTGCATGAACATGGAAATATCTACACAGCCATCTGGATGAACATGGAAATATCTACACCACTATCTGTATGAACATGGAAATACATACACCGCTATCTGTATGAACATGGAAATATCTACACCGCTATCTGTATGAACATGGAAATATCTACACCGCTATCTGTATGAACATGGAAATATCTTCACCGCCATCTGTATGAACATGGATATATCTACACAGCATTCTAGATGAACCTGGAAATATCTACACCGGTATCTGTGTAAACATGCATACATTTTCACCGGTATCTGTATAAACATGGAAATATCTACACCGCTATCTTTATGAACATGGAAATATCTAAACCGCTAACTGTTTGAACAGGGAAATATATACACCGCTATCTGCATAAAAATGGAAATATCTACACCGCTATCTGTATGAACATGGAAATACATACACCGCTATCTGTATGAACATGGAAATATCTACACCGCTATCTGTACGAACATGGAAATATCTACACCGCTATCTGTACGAACATGGAAATATCTACACCGCTATCTGTATGAACATGGAAATATCTACACCGCTATCTGTATGAACATGGAAATATCTACACCGCTATATGTATGAACATGGAAATATCTTCTCCGCCATCTGTATGAACATGGATATATCTACACAGCCATCTGGATGAACATGGAAATATCTACACCGCTATCTGTATGAACATGGAAATATTTACACCGCTATCTGTATGAACATGGAAATATCTTTTCTGCCATCTGTATGTATGAACATGGATATATCTACACAGCCATCTGGATGAACATGGAAATATCTACACCGCTATCAGTATGAACATGGAAATATCTACACCGCCATCTGTATGAACATGGATATATCTACACAGCCATCTGTATAAACATTGAAATATCTACACCGCTATCTGTATGAACATGGAAATATCTACACAGCTATCTGTTTGAACATGGAAATATCTAGACTGCTATCTGCATGAACATGGAAATATCTACACAGCTATCTGCATATATATTGAAATATCTACACAGCTATCTCTTTACACTTGGAAATAACTTCACCGCTATCTCTTTAAACATGGAAATATCTACACCGCCATCTGTATTAACATGGAAATATCTGCACCGCCATCTGTATGAACATATAAATGTCTACACAGCCATCTGTATTAAGAAGGAGATATCTACACCGCTATCTGTATAAAGATGGAAATATCTACACCGCTATCTGTATGAACATGGAAATATCTACACCGCTATCTGTATAAACACGGAAATATGTACACCGCTACCTGTATAAACATGGAAGTATCAGCACCGCTATCGGTATGAACATGGCAATATCTACACGGCTATCTGTATGAACATGGAAATATCTACACCGCTATCTGTATGAACATGGAAATATCTTCATCGCCATCTGTATGAACATGGATATATCTACACAGCCATCTGGATGAACATGGAAATATCTACACCGCTATCTGTATGAACATGGAAATATCTACACCGCTATCTGCATGAACATGGAAATATCTACACCGCCATCTGTATGAACATGGATATATCTACACAGCCATCTGGATGAACATGGAAATATCTACACCACTATCTGTATGAACATGGAAATAGCTACACCGCTATCTGTATGAACATGGAAATATCTACACCGCTATCTGTATGAATATGGAAATATCTACACCGCTATCTGTATGAACATGGAAATATCTTCACCGCCATCTGTATGAACATGGATATATCTACACAGCATTCTAGAAGACCATGGAAATATCTACACCGCTATCTGTGTAAACATGCATACATTTTCACCGGTATCTGTATAAACATGGAAATATCTACACCGCTATCTTTATGAACATGGAAATATCTAAACCGCTAACTGTTTGAACAGGGAAATATATATACCGCTATCTGCATAAAAATGGAAATATCTACACCGCTATCTGTATGAACATGGAAATACATACACCGCTATCTGTATGAACATGGAAATATCTACACCGCTATCTGTATGAACATGGAAATATCTACACCGCTATCTGTATGAACATGGAAATATCTACACAGCCATCTGTATGAACATGGAAATATCTTCTCTGCCGTCTGTATGAACATGGATATATATACACAGCCATCTGGATGAACATGGAAATATCTAAACCGCTATCTGTATGAACATGGAAATATCTACACCGCCATCTGTATGAACATGGATATATCTACACAGCCATCTGTATAAACACGGAAATATGTACACCGCTACCTGTATAAACATGGAAGTATCAGCACCGCTATCGGTACGTACATGGAAATATCTACACTGCTATCTGTATGAACATGGATATATCTACACAGCTAATTGCATATACCTGGAAATATATACACAGCTATCTCTTTACACATGGAAATAACTACACCGCTATCTGTATGAACATGGATATATCTACTCCGCCATCTGTATGAACATGGAAATATCTGCACGGCCATCTGTATGAACATATAAATATCTACACCGCCTTCTGTATTAAGATGGAGATATCTACAGAGCTATGTGTATAAACATGGAATTATCTACACCGCTACATGTATAAACCTGGAAATATCTACACCGCTACCTGTATAAACATGGAAATAACAGCACCGCTATCTGTATGAACATGGAAATATCAGCCCCCCTATCAGTGAACATGGAAATATCTAAACCACTATCTGTATGAACATGGAAATATGTACCCCGCTATCAGTATGAACATGGAAATACCTTCACCGCCATCTGTATGAACATGGATATCTCTACACAGCTATCGGGATGAACATGGAAATATCTACACAGTTATCTCCATGAACATGGAAATAGCTACACCGCAATCTGTATGAACATGCAAATATCTACACCGCCATCTGTATGAACATGGAAATATCTGCACCACCATCTGTATGAACATATAAATAACGACACCGCCATCTGTATTAAGATGGAGATATCTACACCGCTATCTCTATAAACCTGGAAATATCTACACCGCTATCTGTATAAACATGGAAATATCTACACCGCTATCTGTATGAACATGGAAATATCGACACCGCTATCTGTATGAACATGGAAATAGCTAAACCACTATCTGTATGAACATGGAAATATCTACACCACTATCTGTATGAACATGGAAATATCTACACCGCTATCTGTATGACCATGGATATATCTACACAGACATCTGGATGAACATGGAAATATCTACACCGCTATCTGTATGAACATGGAAATATCTACACCGATATCTGTGTAAACATGCATACATCTTCACCGCTATCTGTATAAACATGGAAATATCTACAACGCTATCAGTATGAACATGGAAATATCTACACCGCTATCTGTTTGAACATGGAAATATCTAAACCGCTTTCTGCATGAAAATGGAAATATGTTCACAGCTATCTGCATATACATGGAAATATCTACACAGCTATCTATTTACACATGGAAATAACTACACCGCTATCTGTATGAACATGGAAATATCTACACCGCCATCTGTATGAACATGGAAATATCTGCACGGCCATCTGTATGAACATATAAATATCTACACCGCCATCTGTATTAAGATGGAGAAATCTACACCGCTATCTGTATAAACATGGAAATATCTACACCGCTATCTGTATAAAAATGGAAATATCTACACCGCTATCTGTATAAACATGGAAATATCTACACAGCTACCTGTATAAACATGGAAATATCAGGACCGCTATCTGTATGAACATGGAAATATCAGCCCCTCTATCTGTATGAACATGGAAATACCTACACCACTATCTGTATGAACATGGAAATATCTACACCGCTATCTGTATGAACATGGAAATACCTTCTCCGCCATCTGTATGAACATGGATATATCTACACAGCCATATGGATGAACATGGAAATATCTACACCGCTATCCAGAAGAACATGGAAATAGCTACACCGCTATCTGTATAAACATGGAAATAGCTACACCGCCATCTGTATGAACATGGAAATATCTGCAGCGCCATCTGTATGAACATATAAATATCTACACCGCCATCTGTAATAAGATGGAGATATCTTCACCGCTATCTGTATAAACCTGGAAATATCTACACCGCTATCTGTATAAACATGGAAATATCCACACCGCTATCTGTATAAACATGGAAATACCCACACCGCTACCTGTATACACACGGAAATATCAGCACCGCTATCTGTATGAACATGGAAATATCTACACCGCTATCTGTACGAACATGGAAATATCTACACCGCTATCTGTATGAACATGGAAATATCTAAACCGCTATCTGTACGAACATGGAAATATCTACACCGCTATATGGATGAACATGGAAATAGCTACACCACGATCTGTATGAACATGGAAATATCTACACCGCTATCTGTATGAACATGGAAATATCTACACCGCTATCTGCATGAAAATGGAAATATCTACACAGCTATCTGCATATACATGGAAATATCTACAAAGCTATTTCTTTACACTTGGAAATATCTCCACCGCAATCTCTATAAACATCGAAATATCCACACCGCCATCTGTATAAACATGGAAATATCTGCACCGCTACCTGTATAAACATGGAAATATCAGCACCGCTATTTGTATGAACATGGAAATATCTACACCGCAATCTCTATGAACATGGAAATATCTACGCCGATATCTGTATTAACATGGAAATATCTTCGCCATCTGTATGAACATGGATATATCTACACAGCCATCTGGATGAACATGGAAATATCAGCACCGCTGTCTGTATGAACATGGAAATAGCTACACCGCTATCTGTATGAACATGGAAATATCTACACCGCTATCTGTATGAACATGGAAATATCTTCACCGCCATCTGTATGAATATGGATATATCTACACAGCCATCTGGATGAACATGGAAATATCTACACCGCTATCTGTATGAACATGGAAATATCTACACGGCTATCTGTGTAAACATGCATACATCTTCACCTCTATCTGTATAAACATGGAAATATCTACACCGCTATCTGTATAAACATGGAAATATCTACACCGCTACCTTTATAAACATGGAAATATCAGCACCGCTATCTGTACGATCATGGAAATATCCACACAGCCATCTGGATGAACATGGAAATATCTACACCACTATCTGTGTAAACATGCATACATCTTCACCGCTATCAGTATAAACATGGAAATATCTACACCGCTATCTGTATGAACATGGAAATATCTATACCGCTATCTGTTTGAACATGGAAATTTCTACACCGCTATCTGCATGAAAATGGAAATATCTACACAGCTATCTGCATATACATGGAAATAACTACAAAGCTCTTTCTTTACACGTGGAAATAACTACACCGCTATCTCTATTAACATGGAAATATCCACAATGCCATCTGTATGAACATGGAAATATCTGCACCGCCATCTGTATGAACATATAAATATCTACACCGCCATCTGTATTAAGATGGAGATATCTACACCGCTATCTGCATAAACATGGGAATATCTACACCGCTATCTGTATAAACATGGAAATATCTACACCGCTATCTGTATGAACATGGAAATATCTACACAGGCATCTGGATGAACATGGAAATATCTACACCGCTATCTGTATGAACATGGAAATAGCTACACCGCTATCGGTATGAACATGGAAATATCTACACCAATATCTGTATGAACATTGAAAGATCTACACCGCTATCTGTATGAACATGGAAATAACTTCACCGCCATCTGTATGAACATGGATATATCTATACAGCCGTCTGGATGAACATGGAAATATCTACACCGCTATCTGTATGAACATGGAAATATCTACACTGCTATCTGTGTAAACATGCATACATCTTCAGCGCTATCTGTATAAAAATGGAAATATCTACACCGCTATCTGTATGAACATGGAAATATCTACACCGCTATCTGTTTGAACATGGAAATATCTACACCGCTATCTGCATGAAAATGGAAATATCTACACAGCTATCTGCATATACATGGAAATGTCTACAAAGCTATTTCTTTAAACATGGAAATAACTACACCGCTATCTCTATTAACATGGAAATATCTACAACGCCATCTGTATGAACATGGAAATATCTGCACCGCCATCTGTATGAACATATAAATATCTACACCGCCATCTGTATTAAGATGGAGATATCTACACCGTTATCTGCATAAACATGGAAATATCTACACCGCTACCTGTATAAACATGGAAATATCAGCACCGCTATCTGTATGAACATGGAAATATCTACACAGCCATCTGGATGAACATGGAAATATCTACACCGCTATCTGTATGAACATGGAAATAGCTACACCGCTATCGGTATGAACATGGAAATATCTACACCACTATCTGTATGAACATGGAAATATCTACACCGCTATCTGTATGAACATGGAAATATCTTTACCGCCATCTGTATGAACATGGATATATCTACACAGCCATCTGGATGAACATGGAAATATCTACCCCGCTATCTGTACGAACATGGAAATAGCTACACCTCTATCTGTATGAACATGGAAATATCTACACCGCTATCTGTATGAACATAGAAAGATCTACACCGCTATCTGTATGAAAATGGAAATATCTTCACCGCCATCTGTATGAACATGGATATATCTACACAGCCATCTGGAAGAACATGGAAATATCTACACCGCTATCTGTATGAACATGGAAATATCTACACCGCTATCTGTGTAAACATGCATACATCTTCACCGCTATCTGTATAAACATGGAAATATCTACACCGCTATCTGTATGAACATGGAAATATCTACACCGCTATCTGTTTGAACATAGAAATATCTACACCGCTATGTGCATGAAAATGGAAATATCTACACAGCAATCTGCATATATGGAAATATCTAGAAAGCTATTTCTTTACACATGGAAATAACTACACCGCTATCTCTATAAACAAGGAAATATCTACACCGCCATCTGAGAACTTGGAAATATCTGCACCGCCCTCTGTATGAACATATAAATATCTACACAGCCATCTGTACTAAGATGGAGATATCTACACCGCTATCTGTATAAACATGGAAATATCTACAGCGCTATCTCTATAAACATGGAAATATCTACACCGCTACCTGTATAAACATGGAAATATCAGCACCGCTATCTGTATGAACATGGAAATATCTACACCGCTATCTGTATGAACACGGAAATATCTACACCACTATCTGTATGAACATGGAAATAGCTTCACCGCCATTTGTATGAAAATGGATATATCTACACAGCCTTCTGGATGAACATGGAAATATCTACACCGCTATCTGTATGAACATGGAAATATCTACACCGCTATCTGTATGAACATGGAAATATCTACACCGCCATATGTATGAACATGGAAATAGCTACACCGCTATCTGTATGAACATGGAAATAGCTACACCGCTATCTGTATGAACATGGAAATATCTACACCACCATCTGTATGAACATGGAAATATCTACACCACTATCTGTATGAACATGGAAATATCTTCACCGCCATCTGCATGAACATGGATATATCTACACAGCCATCTGGATGAACATGGAAATATCTACACCGCCATGTGTATGAACATGGAAATAGCTACACTGCTATCTGTAAGAAAATGGAAATATCTACACCGCTAACTGTATGAACATGGAAATATCTACACCGCTATCTGTATGAACATGGAAATATCTTCTCCGCCATCTGTATGAACATGGATATATCTACACAGCCATCTGGATGAACATGGAAATATCTTCACCGCTATCTCTATGAACATGGAAATATCTACACCGCTATCTGTATGAACATGGAAATAACTACACCGCCATATGTATGAACATGGAAATAGCTACACTGCTATCTGTATGAACATTGAAATATCTACACCGCTATCTGTATGAATATGGAAATATCTACACCGCTATCTGTGTGAACATGGAAATATCTACACTGCTATCAGTGTAAACATGCATACATCTTCACCGCTATCTGTATAAACCAGGAAATATCTACACCGCTATCTGTATGAACATTGAAATATCTACACCGCTATCTGTTTGAACATGGAAATATCTACACAGCCATCTGAATGAACATGGAAATATCTACACCGCTATCTGTATGAACATGGAAATAGCTACACCGCTATCGGTATGAACATGGAAATATCAACACCAATATCTGTATGAACATGGAAATATCTACACCGCTATCTGTATGAACATGGAAATATCTTCACCACCATCTGTATGAACATGGATATATCTACACAGCCATCTGGATGAACATGGAAATATCTACACCGCTATCTGTATGAACATGGAAATATATACACCTCTATCTGTATGAACATGGAAATATCTACACCGCTATCTGTATGAACATGGAAATATACTCACCGCCATGTGTATGAACATGGATATATCTACACAGCCATCTGGATGAACATGGAAATATCTACACTGCTATCTGTATGAACATGGAAATATCTACACCGCTATCTGTGTAAACAAGCATACATCTTCACCGCTATCTATATAAACATGGAAATATCTACACTGCTATTAGTATAAACATGGAAATATCTACACCGCTACCAGTATAAACATGGAAATATCAGCACCGCTATCTGTATGAACATGGAAATATCTACACAGCCATCTGTATGAACATGGAAATATCTACACCGCTATCTGTATGAACATGGAAATAGCTACACCGCTATCTGTATGAACATGGAAATATCTACACCGCTATCTGTATGAGCATGGAAATATCTACACCGCTATCTGTGTAAACATGCATACATCTTCACCGCTATCTGTATAAACATGGAAATATCTACACCGCTATCTGTATGAACATGGAAATATCTACACTGCTATCTGTTTGAACATAGAAATATCTACACCGCTATGTGCATGAAAATGGAAATATCTACACAGCAATCTGCATATATATGGAAATATCTAGAAAGCTATTTCTTTACACATGGAAATAACTACACCGCTATCTCTATAAACAAGGAAATATCTACACCGCCATCTGTGAACTTGGAAATATCTGCACCGCCCTCTGTATGAACATATAAATATCTACACAGCCATCTGTACTAAGATGGAGATATCTACACCGCTATCTGTATAAACATGGAAATATCTACAGCGCTATCTCTATAAACATGGAAATATCTACACCGCTACCTGTATAAACATGGAAATATCAGCACCGCTATCTGTATGAACATGGAAATATCTACACCGCTATCTGTATGAACATGGAAATATCTACACCGCCATATGTATGAACATGGAAATAGCTACACCGCTATCTGTATGAACATGGAAATAGCTACACCGCTATCTGTATGAACATGGAAATATCTACACCACCATCTGTATGAACATGGAAATATCTACACCACTATCTGTATGAACATGGAAATATCTTCACCGCCATCTGCATGAACATGGATATATCTACACAGCCATCTGGATGAACATGGAAATATCTACACCGCCATATGTATGAATATGGAAATAGCTACACTGCTATCTGTAAGAACATGGAAATATCTACACCGCTATCTGTATGAACATGGAAATATCTACACCGCTATCTGTATGAACATGGAAATATCTTCTCCGCCATCTGTATGAACATGGATATATCTACACAGCCATCTGGATGAACATGGAAATATCTTCACCGCTATCTCTATGAACATGGAAATATCTACACCGCTATCTGTATGAACATGGAAATATCTACACCGCCATATGTATGA